>NC_079439.1:17094382-17394382 GCF_903798145.1 Danio aesculapii
TGGGACATTTTCGAAAAATCCAGCTTAAACCAGCCTAGGCTGGTTGGCTGGTTTTAGCTGGTTGACCAGCCTGGTTTTAGAGGGGTTTTGGCCATTTCCAGGCTGGTTTCCAGCCATTTCCAGCCTGGTCTTAGCTGGTCAAGCTGGAAAATGACCAGCAAAATCCAGCTAAAACCAGCTTGACCAGCCTGGATTAAGCTGGACATAGTTGGTTTTGGCTGGTCAAGCTGGTTTTAGCTGGTCATTCAACAGCCTGACCAGCTAAGACCAGGCTGGAAATGGCTGGAAACCAGCCTGGAAATGGCCAAAACCCCTCTAAAACCAGGCTGGTCGACCAGCTAAAACCAGCCAACCATCCTAGGCTGGTTTAAGCTGGATTTTTCAGTAGGCATATGTTTGAAAGAAAGAGAAAATGTTGACTTTAGCGATGACGAGGCTTCGCTTCATTTAAACGGTATTTAAAGATGCCATCTGACAACGAGGGGAAAATACTTCACAGCAGTTGTTTTCCATCCCATTAGATTGCATTTTTTAAAATGATCAGTCCAGGAGGTGACGCTGATTGACAACGGGATTAGTTTAAAGATGATAAAAGCAGGTAAATAGATTAAAACGATCGTTTTTAAGCTGTCAAAATGTGACTGTTTATACACATCAGCTGCCGACCGGAAGTTCTTAGCATTCTCCTTTCTCATACATGCAAAGCATAATGGGTAATATTGCTACGAAAAAAAGTCTAGAACTGCCAGTTTCAGACTGTTGATATTTTTCGCACCACCGATTGAATGCATCACAGTGGTATGAACCGTTATTAAGGGGGGAGAGGTCAAATGTATCTATTTATTTTAAAATATTAAAACTTAAGAAAGCTAATTATGAAGAAAATCATCTCTACTTTTAAATGGCTGACCCCCCACACATCTTGTTTTGATGTACTTCAGTGGGGACCAACCCCCCAAACCCCCCTCCTCCCTGTAATTCGCACCCTGTTTAGAACTGTCTGAATGTTTTGAACAGCTGACAGAAGACGCTCTCTTACCTGCAAGTGAGGTTAATGTTCTGTTCAAATGTAGCGTTGAGGATTTTAAAGTCTGTGCCTCCCAGCAAAGACCCGGAGTGAGGCTCAATTTCAAGGCAAAAGTGTCTATAATCAGCACAGCAGTCCTTCAGAGATTCACATGTGGCGTGACAGGAGCATGTGTTCAACTTCTCACCACAGTTTCTGGCACAAGACCGCGCTGAGGAACAACAACAGACACATTTCTGCTACCACACACAGATTTCGCCTCACACCCCCCAGCCAAAGGAAAAGAAAAGAAAAGCAACTAACCTGCAGTCCAGGATAGAAGCTGTAAGAACAGCACTATACATGTACACAGATTGAGTTTGTTCTTATATTTGCACAGCATTGTTTCTGGATGGATATGCTTTTAATATCGGCTTATTGCGTCGTAGGCAAACACCGTATATAATATATGTGTGGTTCTCAGTCATGACATTGTGACAAAGGTCTCTCTCTCTCTCTCTCTCTCTCTCTCTCTCTCTCTCTCTCTCTCTCTCTCTCTCTCTCTCTCTATGGTCTAAACGTACCTTGTAACTGACAGCTTGCAGTCAAGATGCCATAAATGAAACGGCTGGCGCAAGAAACGTGCATATCATTGATTTCATATAACGCCGCTATCTGTTCAGAGCATTATTATTATTGCCTCACATGTAATCCAACTTTATAATTTTCTAAACTTGTCCTGTCCTCGTGCGACTTTCGGACTTCGAACACACACTAGTTGGGTGGGCAAGATGTGACGATTGCGGGAATGCCCCCCAAAACAGAGCTTCAAAATTAAAGTCCCTTAAACAAATAAATAAATAAACAAACAAGCAAATAAATAACATTTGGGGTAAGTTATAAAACTCTCTCTCATGGGTTAAACATGAGTTTGAGTAAAATTAAAAGGTATGGTGACATCTCTTCAAAAATACATACTAAAATATTGTAGTTTTATTTTTTGCTTTCTTTTTCAGTAAATTACTGTTGCTCAAAATAACTTCAGTTGTTGTGGTTGAAGCTCAATTATCTTACAAAATATAGCATTTTAAACTTGCTTTAATTATTTATTTTATGCAAAAAATAATTAATAATATTAATTCTAATGGTATGATAAAATAACTCATAAATAGTTTTAAATCGGCCTCTATGCATTTACGTTTGTTAAATAATCTAAAAACTTATAACAGGGTTTCTGCAGGATTCAGCAAGTTATATTTAAGACTTTTAAAGGCATTTTAAGACCATTATGAATGACATTTAAGACACATATGGGGCAAAACACTAAGGAGTTTTTTTAAATATCCCAGTTGGAAAAGGTGGTTATCAAACTTTTCTTTTTATAATTTAATAAATTTAATAATAATTTAATTAATCAAAATATTTTAAATAGTGTCAAAACAAGTAAGCTCTAGTTGTATACATCCACTTTTTTTTTTCAACATAACGTTTCTTTAAAAAAAAATAAATAAAAAGTTTTAAAGGTTTTAACCAATTCTACCCCCTAGCCTTCGTTTCGCGTGTTCACGGGAAGGGGTAGGGGTGTCCCAATTCTCTTTAGCTTGAAGGCATAGGGCTAAGGGGCAGGGCTAGATACTCCTTCAAACAGAGAATTTTCAGGACCACACTTGAAACCCACAACATGCTGTCACTCGATGACACTCGAATCCCCTGTCAAAAAAGTCTAGTGGCTGGGAATGAGCTTTTTGCAGTGTCTGCTATAATGTTAATGTTGTTTTAGTGGATTCAGATGAATATGGCCACTGTGTAAATGCACAGTATTGTTGCGAGTTTATTGCCACATTATATCAGTATGATAACATGATATATGCCTTCTGTGATTTCCTGAAGATAAACACCAAAATAATAACACAACTGGAATAACTACAGCAGTCGCCATCCTCGATCTAATATGAAGCAAGAGATGGCGATGACATATGATGACGTGTGCAGGTGCTGTAGTGCTGTCCCATTTCTTAGAGGTAAGTTTCGAAGCCCTTCCCTTTCACACTCTGTTTCAAGGGCCAAGGGGAAGGGGAAGGGGTACAAAAATAGAATTGGGATTGGACCAAAATCTATGCACAACAATCTGTCCAGGTTGAGGGTCCACCTCAGCAGTAAATACATGGGGAGCTGTTAAGCCAATGTTATTGTAAGGAAAATAATTAGATTATTATGGTAAACGGGAGTTAAAAATTACATTCTTAAATAAAAAGTTTAAAGGTTGATTGTCGGTGATTGGATGGGTGTTGGCCAGATTGGGTAGAAATACATGAAAAAAGGAACATTAAAAAAAGACTTAAGACCTACAACACAATATTTCAGTAAATTTAAGACTTTTAAGGCCAAAATTTATTTATTTTTAAGATTTAAGTACATTGCATTTGTAACATTTCCATGCCAATAAAGCAATTATTGAATTGAATTGACTCCTGTAATATAGGCTATCTGGTTAGACATTCGGGGGAATTTCCAAGTAAGTCATAACATAAACAAATGAAGCCTGAGTTGCATTTTATCCATCGATATTTAATGAGATTTCGACGGAATCTACTGTCAGATAATAAACTAACATGCATGTGCATGTGAAGAGAGCGACTAGCCTTTGAACAAACTCCTTATGCTTGTATTAGGAGATTATTTAGCAATGTCCTGGAATTTTTTTAAAAAGTCAGTAACTCACCTTAATGTGTAAGAGTTTAACGCACTTGAGTAGTTAATATTTTCCAGCCCGCAGCATATTGTAAAGCATGGTCAATTTAAGGCTAAATACAGCCTATTAAGCACAGTATTTATACATATTATGCTATAAAACAGTTCATTTAAACAAATAGTTTTGACTGCTTTCATTTATTTAAAAAATAATAATAATTCAATAAACCAAGACCATATAAATAAATGAGAAGCAACAGCTTACAGTTTTGAAATAGATGTATTTCATTGCACAAAAGTTGAACTCATGGCTTAATATTTCAAAAGAAGAAAAACAAACATACCAGCAGTCAGATTTCACATGATGCACAGGAGTCACACAACACTTGAGATGTTTACAGTAATTAACATAATGCCTTGATCATAACCAGGTACACACTTCCCAGCAGGCACACAACATCATGAGATGTTAATATTAGGTTAGATTTAGATCATGACGTCAGGTGACTGAAATTCAATGTCTAGCCAACATCTAAGGACAACGTTATTTTGACATCTAATAGTGGCGTCAAATTACGTTGATATTTGGTTGATTTTAGGTTGTGTTGGAAAGTGACCAAAATCCAACGTCTGTTATCATAGTGATAATGTCCACACAACGTCATGGTGTAACATGATTAGACATTGATATCTGGTTGATTTTAGGTTGATTTTAGGTTGGACATTAGCGTCGGCCTGACGTTGGGTTCTGACGTCAACCTGATTTTCATTTCCAAACTAAATCCAACGTCCCCATGACGTTGGGGTACGTTGAGGTACAATAATCAATATGATGTCATGTTGACATCCTGTGCCTGCAGGGTTGGTTTTCACCTTCCAATGAAAAAAAACAACAAAAAAAACGAAACATTGAGATGTTGATTTGTTCACACACTCTCCTACAACAACAATTTAAAACAGCTTCCCTCTTATCATTTAAATACAATTGCTGAAGACTAAATACACAATGACTTAAAAAAAAAACAAATCACAAACATTCCCACACACTCTACGCTACAAAATAGTCTTTAAATATCTTTAAAATGAGGTACAAAAATGTTTTTACCACTGGACGATGGCATTGAGACCTCCACTTTAAGGCATAAACTCACTTCAGAGGATGTTGATGCATAGCAGTAAAATGCTGGCTAAAATAAGAACTGCAATAAAACTGTGCTGCACAAAAAGCTGAACATATGCACTCAACAGACAGAGGAGCGTTACAGAAAATTAACGCTGAGAGTTGAAATGCACAGAAAATGCTTTAAAAATGGCCCTGAAATAACGTTTAAGCATACAGATAATGTTCAGTTCATACAGAGAAAGAATTACCTTTCATACGGTGAACCGAATGATCTTGTTTCCATTGCTGAACAGTACAAGTGTCAGCTTCAATGCTAGAGCAGATAAGAATATTAATAGTATGAACATTCAGCATAGTGGAAGAAAACATATTTATGTGGAAGACAAAAGCTATAGCAGTGAATTTACCGTCAAATCTGTGTTGGTCAAAAGCATAAGTCAGTTTCTGAATTATATCATAGCTCTTAACTGCGGAAATGGTTTTCTGCTGCATAGAAATGTAACATTTTATAGACTTTTTGTATAAGGATATTTCTAATGAACTCTAATTGAAGCCATCTTTATAGCTGGTGTGATATTAAAGAAGCACTCCTTTTCCATCTTACATGTTTGTTGAATTAAATCTTATCTGTTATTGTTGTTGTTGTTTTGAGTTTTATATGTTATGTTAGAAATTTAATTTACATATGAGTATACATATAGATATTTAATTTACATTGGTACCCCTTTAAACTTTGTTTTATTAATTTTGTAATCTTTAAATAAATATATTTCTGCATTTTCCTTCAATTTGTTTTGGTTTTCTTAATTTGTTGCGTGTTTGAGCTGGCATGTAACACATGAGAGCTCTTCCTCAAGTAAAACCTTGATTAAAAACACCTGTGGGCTTTCCATGTGGAAGCATGTGTTTTGCTAGTAGGCGGTGGCGTTTGTTTTGTTTTGCAGTCTCGTGTATTCTCCTGGATTGTTTAGAGAATAATCAGTAAAGTATCAAAAGTGGGTACGTTTATTTTTGATATTTATACTGTCAGGAACGTGATTCTATTTAGCCCAATAAAATCTGGGAGTATAGTTTTCTAACTTGATGGTGGATTTGATTATAAACTATCGATATTTCTAACACAAGGCTGATATCTCCGCATCAGGTATAGCAAATTAGCAATATATTGCGTTGGTTTTTGTTGTTTTAGTTAGTTATTTTTGTGCTAACACGGAGTTAAAGGTGCAGTAGGTGATTGTCTTTAGAAACATTTTTTGTTGTGCTGGTTGAAAGTCTCTTCACATTCCGATAGTACTGATTAAAGTAAATGATCTAAATGTATTTATAAGTGTTTTTATATTCTGGGTAAGGCATAAGAGTGAAAACAGATTTCATCTGTTTAAAATCTGTCAGGTTGATTATTCCCATAATTTTGATAAGTAGCCCAAACAGTCTGTCAGCAAATGTAGATTTGTACAACTGCACAGCCATTCATGCAGATCCACTGTTTGCGCGTTCACGTGCACACGAGAGAGTGAGTCACAGTGGTAAAATGCTGTGTCAATCAAATGCTGAATCAAAACTTTTGAAAATCCTGGATCAATATTGGAGTTACTTTTTCACGCTGGAGGAAGGACAACACCATGGCTGAAGTATTTCTTTTGGACAGGTCATGTTCTGTTTTAAAACTATTTTGGTCACGCAAAGCTGATGTAGATTGTGTTGTTTCACGAATTGTGTAGTTCAGCCACTGAAATCTTCCGGCGAACAATTGATGTGACTATTTTAATTTAATAAGGACCTTTTACAGAATCGAAAATGTAGATTTTTATTTAGTCTAACAACAAAACATCAGTAAATAGCGCTATTCCATCTACCCTGCGCTTTACTGAGGTGAAGTTGGTTTTATATTCACATTGGTTTATTTTTGAACAATGACAACCAGTGATGCGCTCCCTATATTGTTTACCATGCTACTTTGAATATTCAGTCTAAAATAGCATGTAAGTTAGTAATGAGTGTAATTCCTGCATCTCGCCGGCCAACCACTAAGCATAAAGTAGTCGCTTTAGGACAAATCGTGTGAAAGAGTGAGTCCAGCGATCCTTGCATGCATGAAATATTGAACACTTTGACAAGTTTTGCTTGCTACACAACTGAAAACATTCTAGATATAATACAGTTTTTCCTTCAGAATTGTAGTATTATAAGTATAAGTAGTTTTCTAATTGGTGAATGACATGATCCAGTGGGTCTCTGTCATCTTTATGGTGAGCGTTCATGAATTCAGGAGGCATGGCTTACATGGCAGGGGAGGGACAGTGTTTTAAAGATATTATGCTAACGAATAGCATTTACGCAGATCACCTACTGCACCTTTAAGAGCACTGCTGCTTTTGTCGGTTGATTTAGACACTTTAGATCTGTCAGTATTTGAGTGCTTAAAGATACTTGACTCTTGGTGAATGCATAAAGATTATGGTGAGTTAGAATAACTAAAATAACAAATAGTTGATGTAACCACTGGAGATGTCCAGAGAACCTAATTGAAAGCCATAATAACTGTGCTATTATATTTGAAAGCATTTGCTGCAGAAATAACATGGTTTAGCTTTAAATCCAATGGTCCTTTAAATGATTCTTTTCAGTCCAATAATAACATGTAAAAATTATTTCTTAATGATCTCATAGCTTGTATTAATCGAGATTTTGCTGCATATAATTGTAAAATCTCTTTACAGTATCAGAGCATACATATAAAAATATTTCTAATAAACTTCTAAATTAAAACCATGTTAAAAGCTGAAGTATATTTGTTTCAGTATTGAAAGAAATTGTCATTGGTTGCTGGTTTAATAATAATAATAATAATAACAATAATAAAACAACATTATAAAATCCTGAAACTGACACATTGGTTCAACCTAAAGCATGAGTTTGGGAAGGCAACCGATGTAGTTTTCAGCAAACCTGTTAAAAGTACAAAATTACACTCTTTAGCTTTCAATTTAATGTCAGTCGAGATGCTAAATTAGCAAAGAGCTCTAAGTAGTGTACTATAGTGCTAGATATACGCAAAAGGGAATGACTGTACCATTGTAGAATCACTATAATAACTCTATTCACACATTTAACCTGTATTACACAATAATTTCTTAACATGAAGACACATTCAGATCAAAATGTAGGATTATCTTAAAATACACTGCAAACTAAGATTTATAAGAGTCGTATTTCTTCTAATAATAGTTTTCCCACACTTCTTTCAATTCATTTGCAGGAGGCTATAATAAAATATGCACCACTTATTCTGGTCATAGAAATGGAAAGATTATGGATGGAGCAGATTTTTCTAGAAAAACCATCTGTTTTTTGATGTTGTTGAAGACATAAAACAAAACCATGGATTACACAAGAATTAGTGCATTAGTGTTTCAAGTTTTGTGCTTGCTAGTATGGAATGATGCTGAGGGGGGAAATTAAGCCGGGATAAGTTTATGAAGAGACACTGCTTTGTTTCTGAACTAAAAGCTACTTATGCAATGGTGCAGAGTAACCTTTGATTAAAGTGACCTACAGTACATAATGTTCAGTTCAGCAGAATTATGAGTACCAGCTAACTGCTATATCTAATTACAGCCGTGTGACAAAACTAGGACCATTTCCCATATCAGCACATAAAAGTATTGGATTTTTGGCAGGTCTTAAAATTTGGGAAATAAAACCTCATGATGAATATGATTACCATTCTGATGAATAAACATCATCAAAACTAAAAAATAAATCAGGTGCTGCAAGACAGAAGTTTGAGGAGTTTGATTTAGGTGTGTGTTAACACAATACACACCTGGCAGCTGAAGCTTGGCCAACATTGGATCATGCAAAAAGAAAAAGATCTCAAGCACACCAGCAAATTTACAAAGAAAACTAAACCTGAAATCAAATACTGTATCTGAAATTGGGCGCTATTCACTATTCACAGGGTTTTCGAACTCCTATTGGTTGTTCTGAAGTGCACTCAATTAATCCAACAATGCACCGCAATTACGAGCGCACAACCAATGTACACTCATAATGCACTGTTATGCTGTGTTCAGACCAGACGCAGATGAAGCGTCAAGGGCAAGTGATTTACATAAAAGTCCATGCAAAGATGCGAATAGACATCCTGCAGCATGATACGCGCGAATGAGGCAACAAGAAAATGAACCCAAGCATAGGGTTTTTAAAATCCTATTGGTCATTCTGAAGTGCACTCAATCAAGCCCACAATGCACCGCAATGATAAGTGCACGACCAATGTACACTCATAATGCACTGTTAAGGCTGGTTTATACTCTATGCATCTGCTAGTTCGCTTGAGTGCGAGTGTCGAATGTGACGTTATCACAGTGTTTACGCAGGTTCGCGCAACATGATTTCGGCTGGCAGAGCGTTTCATTTGAGTTGAATATGAATCACTTTGAAGAGATTTTGTCTGAAACAGGCACGACTGTACAGACATCTTTATGATCGGTCCATGTGTGATCATGGATATTCAGATGATCAATAATTCTTGGCTAGAAATTGAAACTGTGGGAAAGGAGTTTTTGGAAAAGTTTGGAAAAACCTGAGGGATAAGTTTTTAAAACCAAAACAGATTATTTAATTAATTGTTTTTTGACCATTCATTTTGAATTCAAAATAATTTCATGGCTACAAAACCTATCATTTTTAATAAGTTACAAAAATATAACTAAGAAACTCATTTATTTGATAACTGAAAAAGAAGATTTCGGTTGCCCTGTTTTTTTGGACTTAATTGGTGATAATGGTTTATTCTTTCTATAATAAAAAATATATTTTAGAGCAACCCATGTTCTGTTGTCATTAATATTTTAATAAACTTTAATAGGTGGAACTGTCAGAGATATGAACAAAAGCAAGTTGCTTTAAAGCAAGGATCAAAGTTTGATAAAAAAAAAATTTAAATCTTGAATGGTTATGAAAGTCTTTATAATCATTAAAATAATTTATAAAACATAATTTGTTTAAAAATCTTGAATGATATTAATGTTATGACGTAGTTCCGGAAACTTCCTACTTCTATGGTTATCCATCTGATTTCACATTGGGGTGACCGCCCCTGGCATTTTAATGAATTTCACAACGCCGAACGCGTCAAGTCTAAAAGCCTCATCCGTTTCATGAGGTGCACGTGCAGTCTGCGGAGGTGTGCGATGCGGCACCAGGCAAAAGTATAAATCAGGCTTTACAGTTTGCATGCCAAATGAATTTCCGCGTCTGACCACAAGATGGCACCCACAGCAGAATTTAATTGTTTTATTTAATTGTGATTAAATTTTAAATTAATATTTGTACATGTGGCAGAAATCAAAATACAGTTTGGGAGGTATTAAATAACCATCATGAGGTTGGACTAAGGTAAAAAAAAAAAATCTTACAAAAAAAAAAAAAAAAAAACACCCTTGGCATTTATTAACCGGAGTGTGCAAAAAAAAAAAAAAAAAAAAACTGCTTTCTTCTGGTGCCATCAGTGTTTCGATTGACTAGCTGTGTCCCAAATGGCACACTATAAACTTACACACTCAATGGCATTGTATATGAATGTAGTGTCGTCCCAAATGGAACATACATTTTTTTTACTAACCGGAAATTCCAACCGTTTCCCAGATAACGTTTGAGGGCTGCCAAATGACCAAACTACCAAATAATATCTGCCATGAGTAATATCTGCCACCGGGAGGGGCTATAATCACTCTCATAGGAGAATTTGGCTTTCACAATAAAAATCAATGAAGTAATCCAATATCAGTGCCCAAAAGCTCCGCCCCTTCTGCTATGCAAGCAAAACTGTAGCTGTTGAGTGCGTGAAGTGTCCAACAATTCACACTTCATTTTGTCCGAAGCCCTGCCCATGACACGAATCCATATTTATTGTGAATTTGACGCATGAATCGTGTAACCAAAATATTTACGTGTCTATTTACGCGCGGATAGCACGATTTAATTGCGCATTCAGTGTCTGGTGTGAACACAGCATTAGAGTAATCCGATCATTTGGAAATACCTCTGGAAGTGGTCAAAAGTTCAAAATGTTTCACATCCCATTCGCACCTGTACTTAGCGTTGTCCACTTGTAATCAGATCGACGAAAACGCATCCTAATACCAGGAGCAAACAGGGCTTGCGAAGCTCAAAGAAAATGATTACTTTCAGTAATTACTGCTAAAAGTGGTCTCTCAAGTGTCTCATTACTGTATGTGGTCTCAAGTTTGGCTTGTCTATTTCAGCATTATTAGCTTTTGTTCAGTGAATAACGGCATGCTGTGTGATGTTTTTCAACCTCCAAATTTTAAGACCCACCAAGCGTCATCTAATTTTATTATTATGTCCTGAAATGGAAAATAATGAGATTTAATAGCGTGTCCGAACACTTCAACACCATGTTGTATATATGCTGTAGAGCTTGGAATAACATCATTTTTTTCTCTTTTGGTTCTGTTGTTTTTATTTCTCTATTGATCTGATGGATTTATTTGGTTTAAAGCATTGAAAACAAATCTAGAGTTGCCTTAATGTCAGTAAAATAAGTCAAGTTTCATCCCATCACATGTCAGTAAATGGACAATACTGAAATCCTCAAGGTCAGGAATAAGAATCCTCAACTCTGAAGGGAAGAGACAACTTGTAAAGTTTTCAGGGCTGAATTGTGAGAATAAACAAATTCAATGCCTAGATGTATGTATTGGGAGGTTGAATCCACACAGTAAAGGGACATCACTGTGTCCTAAAGCTTTTGAGGCAAAAAAATGAGAGAAGAACTAAACTAGATGAATGGTGGAGCACCCACTGACAGATCCAGGGTTCTGGATGAATCTAAAAATGAAAGCTCAAAGATTGATCAGTTCTAGCTTCAATAAAACAGTCCAGGGTTTATTTGGAGCCCAAACTTTGCCCAACATTTGAATGTCATGATCTAGTCCAGTTGGGCGAACGTTTTAAAAACAAGCCAGCGCAGCTGACTCATATTTGAGTCTAGAGGTCCCAGTAGGTCTCAGATTTTTAGTCCAGGTGCTGAGCTAGTCCCCTAGGGTCTGAGTTTGTAATTCAGTCCTCTGCTATGCAAGCTGTATCTGTCCAGAGTAGATGGTGAGTACAAGCATTATGGCAAAGCCTGTAAGCAGCCCTGCGTTCTGGAGGAAGAAAGTGAGCAGAAAGCCACTTCCTCCAGCCTCCTCTTCCTCACGACTGACCTCGTTCATCTCTGGAAACTGCAGAGATATGGACAAACCAATGTGGAGACAAAAGCATTTTAAGAAGAAGAAAAATCAACAGCATCTTTAAGAATAACCAAATTGTTAATGACATTTTGATCTGAATTAAAGAGATAAGTTCATCAAAATATGTACATTTATTTCAAATTTACTCCCCACAGGCTAAATGTTAGAGATTGTTCTTTTCAGTATAACACAAAACTATTTTTGCAACATTATTTATAAATATAATTTCCACTTTTAAATGTAAGCAATTATATTGCTTCTATTTTTTTACTGTGATTAACTCAATGTGCTAAATCAATATTTTTTCATAATACACTTTTAAAAAAACACTATTGTCTTCATAATATGTTTGCAAACATTTAAGAAACATGCTGAGTTAACACATTTATCAGAAAAACAATGCTAAAGTCAGTCAAGGTTACAGACAATTTATGCAGCTTCTGGAAGACTGTATCTGCCTCCAAAATCAGACAGAGCTTCAGAGTTAGAAAAATCCACAAGATGTGGTTTATAATTTGCAAACAATACAAATAATGCATCGATATACATTAGCTTATTAGCTTCCAGTGTTAAACTCGATACTTCAATCGTCAGCTGCAATAGTGTTGTCAATTTGGCAAGCTGCGATTGTGTGTTAAGTCTGAGGATGAGGGTGAAAAACAACCCCTCTTTAGTATGTTGAATTTGGACTGGAATACTTTGTTTAACCACAAGGTAAAGACTTAAGCTACAGACACACTAGAGTTTGTGCATGCAAAATTCTGTCGGAAGTACCTGATTTCACTATTAACTGCGCTTTAATTCGTCACGGTTAATTAATCGTAAAGGCTTCTCAACACAGTGTTTCTACACAGAAACAAAACTGCTGTAACAAAGTTATATCAACTGTGCGCTAGTTTAAATTTCTGAGCTTGTACACAATACTGGGTTACACACTGGATTAAAGACTGATTTTAACAATGGCTAAGGCTATTAACTATGAGCTGTTCACATATCCCGTCCTTTGCGCGTGGAAGTTTGTTATTTCCAATGGAGCCCCAATGCGCAATGAAAGAATGCTGCGAGTGCACGGGGAGTCGCATAACAAGAACTGTCTGATCAGCTTCATGCTTTGTATGGAATATACACATTTCTATACCAAATGAAATGAAAATACCAAACAAGTTCTTAATATAGTTGTTCAAAAGTGCCTTTCAGACAGAGGTTCAGCAGCCTTTACTACATTTGTTCTCTTTAAAAGGGAAATACTTAGAATACATTAGACAAATACTATTTTTTTTATTTATTCTTATTTTCAGGGTAAAATTATTACTTGCGTTTAAATGCAAAAAACTTCACTTATTTTTAAGTCCAAAGAGAAATGAACTGTTGTTTTTTGTTTTTATTATTATTTAGTGGTGTATTATTTGGTTATAGACCAGCAATAGATAACCCTTTACATATAAGGAGTTTAAGGAATATAAGGAGTTTTTATGTGATTTACTATACTAGTAGTGTTGATAAAAATCCCACAAACAAAATCTACAATTGTTGCATCACTAATTAGAAAGAGCTGCGAAAAGAGGCGGCATAAGATAAGATGATGCAACGCATATAAAAGAGGTTTTATTTACTTATTTATTTTTTAAAAAGTTTTAGAGATGCGTATGAATGGAAGTCAATGGGATGAAAAGTGCAGTGTGACCGTGGCTTTAGAATATATTACTATCAGCAGGTACAATGTAGGGTTGAACGGTTTACCGGTACTATGGTAGTATCGCGATACTATGGCTCCAAAATACTGGCGGTGCTACTGTCGTTTGTAAACGGTAGTATCGTCATTAATGTTTTATCTACAGTAGATAATGTTGCATGTGGAAAAGTTTGTGCAACAATAGACCATTTTATTTTAATAGTCTGTCGAGCCCTTTAAGATTGCAAAACTGTGTAGAATTTGTGTAGAATTTGTATTAAAGACCGCAACAATCTCTTTAAAAAAACAACTCAAAGTGAAATTTTGAATTACGTTGGATTGTTACCTGATAAGACTGAGAACAAAAATAGATGAAAACCACAATTTTTGACCACTTCATATCGCCTAATTTTGTTGGTAAATGCTCTTTTTTCTACAGATTTCATTTGGCATAATTTGTATCTTTATTATAATGTATTTTTGGATTATTAGTTATCTACAAACTAAACAAAAAGGATGAATACATTTTAGGTGAAACGGTGTGCAAATAATACTTTTTGGCCTTAAGGGAATTATGAGTTAAATTCAAGGAGGCTTTTTATAACATAAAATATAGTATTTCTGACAATTTTTATCATAATTTGAGTTATGATTTACAGTATCGCAATACAACTTGGTATCGTGATACTTCAGCTAGTATAGTATCGTAAGATTAATTAATGGTAACGTGACAACCCTACTACAAATGTACAAACAAACATGCAACAAACAAATTTGAAGTGCAAACGATTTCACAGCTGTGTGGCTGACTGAGATTATTCTTTGTGATTTTTATAATTTCACTTTCTGAAACAATAAAATTTGATATTTTAAATATTTTAAAATAGAAAAAAATGGAAAACTAATTGACCATAGAAACCCACCATAACCAATCAAAACAAACAAACAAACAAACAAACTCATTCAAATCAATACAACTCTCAAAGTCTTCTGAAAACCAGCTTATGATCAGCATGACAGCTCTTACCATATCAGCCAGCGCAATGTAGAGGAACATGCCGCCGGCCAAAGCAAAGATCCAGTTAGGAGAGAAGTTGTTTCCAGCCAGGATGCCGAAACCCATGCCCAGATAACAGCAGCAGGCTGACAGGAAGTTAAAGAAGAGCGCCTGCTGGATACTCATGCCAGCGTTTAGCAGGATCACAAAATCACCTACACACACACACACAGATGCAGCACAGCCTTTACACGACAGCCTTGCATATCATGCACTTGACTGGTATTTTAAGCTGTAAAATTTAAAAATTAGTGCCATCTACAGGTACTTCTCTAAACAGCAGGCAGATTTTCCACCACTGAATGAGTGTTTATGAATTCTTGAAATGATTTATTTTTAAGTATTATATAATATCAGTTTTGGATGCAGTTTCAGCTTTTAGTTTCAGTTTTAGCGTCATTTACTTTTTACTTTTTTTATTTATTTTTTTATGAATTTGTTTATTTTTTGGCAGTTAATGAAATTTTTTTTTGACCTATAGTTTGTTTTCGTTTACTACAATAACCTTGGTTTAGACGTCTATTAGACACTACAAAATCGTTTGGTGTGCAGTTGCAATTTGTAGAGGCAGATTCCAGATTGTAGATTCTATAATTAACACAATGTTTTTACAGTTATATAACAAATTATATATATCCCGATGTTCAGGGCTATAGACAAGCGTAAAAGAGACTGTGAAGCTCACCCAACTCATGGGGAAACTCCTCACATAGGATCGCCACTGATGTACTGATGCCCTGAAACACAGATGCAGTGAAGGAGGCTCCAATGGCCAAACCATCGATGAAATTATGAAGGCCATCGCTCAGAGTGATCATCCACGCCAGTGTGCCGATGTCAGAGTAAGCCCTGCCCTTCAGCCAATAGCAGCCACCCGTTCCACCACCACCTGAACTCTGAGTGTCCTGCATCAGGAACAAGGGTAAATACACAATTCTGTTTAAAAGTCGCTAAAAAGAAGAAGAAAAAACAGTGTATATATATGTATATGTATATGTATATGTATATGTATATATATATATATATATATATATATATATATATATATATATATATATATATATATATATATATATATATATATATATATATATAATAAAATTCAATGTGCATTTAATAAAAAACATTGATATAATATATAATTTAATTTTAATATTACTTTTTAATGTCATTAAAGTAAATGTAAAAAATTCTTACAAAACACATTTCTTTTATTTTTATTTTATCTTTTCATATACAATTATGACAACCAGACACCACTTGAAAATGAAGTGTGGATTTAGGTAAAATGTACAATTTCTTCCAAATTATTTTTATTTCTAGCACCAGTTTTGCCAGATTGGGCAGTTTTAAATGGGGTATATTCACACTTTTAATTTCAGTCAGCCAGCCCCAAGGCTTCCGGTTAATTGTCATCCTGTACAAAATCATCACGTTTAAGATCTGATTTCTTTTAAAAAAAAAAAAACAGCTTAAAATTTCTTTTAATTTTACCCCAGTATTTTCAATGGAGTTTTTGCGTTAGCCTGCCTTTTTTAAAGCTCTAACCACCAAATAGATGCTTAAGTTTATTTAACGGATTATATTTGAATTACAGTACAACATCAATGTTGTGAAAAGAACGTTATGAAATAAAGCTTTCCCCGCAAGTTCATCATTGGCTGAAAAAAACTAGCTGTGCACATAGCCCATTAATTATGTGAGTAAAAAAAAATGACATTGGCAGGTTGACAAAATTTGGGAGGTTTTAAAACATAAATTTTATATGAAACTCATTTAACAAAACATAACTGTGTGCTCAGTTTTTCCTCTTACAAAGTCCGCATAGCAAATGCGCCATGGCATGATGCAACGGACTCTTAAAGGGAATGGGAGATGAGATTCTGATCTGTTTAATGCATGTTATGCTCAAAACAAACCCATAACTCATTAAGAGAATAAGCACAACCCTGTTAGACCATGTGCCAGGGCGTAAAGCGTATTTTTCAGTCCTTAAAATAGCAAAGTGGATTTAGACACGGCCTTAATGCTTTTGCACCCTGCACTTTAGACTTTGTGCCTAGACCGTTAAAATAGAGACCTAAATCTGGATTTGGGTAAAACGTCAAATTTCTTCCAAAATAAACAAATATATTGTGATTTAAAGCTTTTTTTTTAATATATTTTTTTATTTTTTGACAACTGGTCTGAAAAACTAATGTTTTTTTTTTGTGTATAAAAAGCAGGGTTATCCCACCAAATAGTGATTCCGTAACTCTTCTGAAGCTCTAATGAGTAATGACAATAAATATTTGTTTATTTGAAAAGAAAAAAAATTATATTTACTCAAACACACAACTTATAAATTTTACAAATCATGAGAATCTGAGAATCCCCTAGTGGTCTCTTTATTTTTATATCTGAATATAAAGAACACGGACACTGCATTTAACATAATACAATTGTTTAACAATGCAGACTTAAATCAGAATTTAACAGCATATTCTTGTAGCTCCCGCAGGCTTCCTGAAGCTCACATAAGGTGTGCTTTAGAGAGCGGTGATGTTGCATTTTAATAAAAACAGTATCCCCCCCCTTAAAACATGCGCTGATGAATTGTGCTGATTAATTATGCCTCATTCATGCTGTGCTGAAATTATGGCAATTACAAGATGACAACTCTGAGATGCTGATCGCGTCCTCAGACTCCTCAGAAAAAAAACGGTTTCTATGGCAACGCTCAAAATATGACTGGCTTTGTAGTTGGTGACAACTAAATCACTATATTCATTCAGTCTGATCCGCTCTGAAATGCACTACATTTATTTGGATGTATTTAAAATGATGAAAGCACATTAAAAAATTTTAATGATCAATTTTGATTTTATGATGATGTACAGCGATCGAAAAGGATTAAGGAGAGACAACAAATTGTGGATTTATTTTATTTATTTAAATTTTACTTAAGCATTTTTTCAGTTTAATGCAAAGAACGCTTCAAAAAGTGCTTTTATTGCACTTCAATTAGATACAAAGTAAACATTTAAAGGAGTTTTTTTTCTCCTAAACTGAGATATAAATACACTACCTGACAAATTCTTGTCACCTATCCAAGTTTTAGGAACAACAAATAATAATTTGATTTATAGTTGATCATTTGGTATCAAAAGTGGCTTTTATGAAAGGCAAAGTCCTCTAGATTATACTTATTTAACCAAGATAAAATATGATCATGCCTTGATTAATTATTTAATTAGGACAGTAAGGTCTGACTTTGCTTAAACAAAAGTCTTGTCACTTAACAGAAATAATGTATAGAATATAACGTCATGGTGCAGTGGAAAAATAATTAATTCTTTTATTAATAATTAATCATATACAACAATATTGTATAACTCTCATGAGATTGGACGACTGCACCCATACAGCTCAAATAACTTATTAAAAAAGACGTCTGGGATGGCAAAGAAAGTGTTCTAGCAGGACTTCCAGAGTTCATCAAGATTCTTTGGATTCATCTTCAATGCCTCCTCCATCTTACACCAGACATGCTCAATAATGTTCATGTCTGGTGACTGGGCTGGCCAATCCTGGAGCACCTTGAACCTCTTTACTTTCAGGAACTTTGATGTGGAGGCTGAAGTATGAGGAGGAGTGCTTTCCTGCTGAAGAAGTTGCCCTCTCTAGTGGTTTGTAATGTAATGGGCAGCACAAATGTCTTGATACCTCAGGCTGTTGATGTTGCCCTCCACTCTGCAGATCTCTCGCACACTGCCATACTGAAAGTAACTCCGAACCATGATTTTTTCCTTCACTAAACTTGACTGATTTCTGTGAGAATCTTGGGTCCATGCAGGTTCCAATAGGTCTTTGCAGTATTTGGGGTGATTGGGAAGCAGTTCAACAAATGATCAGAAAAATCTACATTATGTCACTTTTCCAAATGATCAACTAGAAGTTTTTATTTGTTGCCCTTACAACTGGGGTCGACGACAAGACTTTAGTCAGGAAGTGCATCTACTTACATAAACCAGAATTCATTTTTATTGATATGTAGATTCTGAATGTTTTTTTACAAGGGAATATGTGAGTGATAAAATAAATTTTCAAAAATAAAAATAAATCCAAATTTGCAGTCTGAAAATGAATCAATGTTTTTATTTTTGTGCTAAAAATTATGCAAATGAGCAGACCAATATTGCAACATGTCATTTGCATAATAAAAGTAAACTAGGAATACAAAACATGTGTGCAATTAATAAATGAACGCTGATAAGTATGGTGATGGCTATTATTTAGTTATTCACCTTATTCACCTGCAGTGTCTTGCCTTAAGGAAAGTGTCGTTGTTTTATTTGTCACCTGTACAGTTTGTCCAGTGCTCAGCATCTTGTCGTCTTCTCCAACCCCTCTGCCGTCTGCTTCTGCTCTGGGTAAAGCAGCTCCTCCTGCCTCTCCGTTCTGCAGCTTCTCCATCACACCATCCTCTAAATCTCCATTCGAGTTGGCGTAGCGCTCAGCAGGAAAGTGGCTGTGCCCATGGCCATGCCCTCCCTGACAAAACAAAGAACCAGATAACAAACAGACAAGAGAAAACAGTAACTAAGCTCGCAGAGACAAATACTCCACTAGAGGGCGCTGCATTAACATCTCCATATCATAAGAGTTCAGTGATTAAATGGTTCATATTATGAATTCACATGTGATGAATTTAAATAACTAAATAACAAACAATCCCATACACATTCTTGTATAAAGACCCAATTTGTACATTTTTATAAAAATTAATATTAAATATCAAATCATACAATTTCAAATCTAGTTTGTATTAATTTCATTAATTCTAACAGATGTGGTTTTTCTTGTTTATTTAATTACAAAACAAAGTGAATAAGCATATACTTTACGATAAGGTTTCTTTAGTTCTTTACTAATCTAAAAAAACTACAAAAAATACACTTATATTACAGTATTTACTCATCTACATAATGAAAAGAAAGTCATTCGTTGTTAGTTCTTGTTAGGTTGCAGTGCATAAACTAATGTAAACGTTTGATAATGCACCAGTGATTGTTAAACTATAATTATTAATAAATGCTGTACAAGTATTATGTTCAGTTAATGTTAGCAAATACATGACTAAATGTAACTTTATAATAAAGTGTGGCCAAAATGAATATGTGGTTCATTTACTTATTTAAATCCCTTTTTTATTATCTAATTTGTACGGTTTATATATATATATATATATATATATATATATATATATATAAATAATATTTTTAGGTTTTTTCACATTGTCATTATGGAGGATTGTGTGTAGAATTTTGAGGAAATAAATTCATTTAATACATTTTGGATTAAGGCTGTAACATAAAAAAAATGTGGAAAAAGTGAAGTGCTATGATTACTTTACAGTATCTAAACAGTAGCTATGCTTCCATCCAAAGATGCAAATTTAATTTATGCGCAAAAGTGCAATATCAAATCAAACATCTGAGAATAAAACACTGTTTCCATGCAGTGAGTCAAAGAAAACAAAATGATCACTTCCGGATAAACTGGCACCAAATATCAAAAAGAAAAATGGAATTTGTTGTGGTATAGGAGAAGCCACTGTAGGTTTTTTTCCTAATATAATAAATGACTAGTGCATAAGAAGATGACGTCAAAATCCAATGACATCGCACAAGGTCGCTCTTTAGCAGCTCAGATGCTCAAGATGCAGAAGTTCAGGAGGTAATTAAATCAAAACACTTTTTGACGCGCATACCAGCATTTCTTCTGTAAACGTGTTTCCAGACTGAGAACAGGGGCAGACTCAGACACAATTTAAGGCTGGAAAATCCCACACCCACACAGGCCATCCTTGGTTACATGAACATTTGCTGAGGGTTTGGCAAATGCAAGACAAGGGGAACTGTGTAAAGAGTGTGACTATTCACAACATGTCAACCGTTTCCTTCTGTACTTATTCTGTCTTTGCTGATGATGTAAGGAAGGGTGTGTTTTCCCTGCCATTCCTCCCACCAAAACCATCAGCCTCAAACGTAGAGTTAAGAGGAGGACTAGTTTTAACTAGAAAGTTAAACCTCTCATCTCAAAGTCAAAAACTGTCCCATTCATTCTTCATGTTTTAGTTACAAACAGCACTCTCTCCACAGCAATTGTATATACATTTTTCCTCTCGTTTTATGAAAAGCAACTTACAAATTGTATTCAGTCTGTTTAAAGTCAACATGTATGCACATATATATTTATTTAATTATTTATTGATCATAAAATTTAGGTCCTAAATTTAGCAAAACCAAAAAAGTAAACGCTATATTAAAACTAATTATTTTGCTTTCTTACTTTTTCATCCTGTCTCACACTTCCCGACTGAATATGAAGTGTGAAATGATTTTCTAAAGCTTCTACATTTGTACAATTACTTTGATAACATGCTGGTTTTTTTTTTTCAAGAAAAATCTTAAGGGTCCCTTGAATTGCTTTGAAATGTGCATTTTTATTCGACGTAATCTCAACCAAAACTTGAAGAGAGGGTGGGACATAGTGTAGCCCCTCCCCTTTTTTTTAAAACAGCCAATACCGTTTTACTTCATCTCCGGTCTGCCAGTGATAGTGCTTGAGCTCAAGTGTATCAAATGTGAAGCGTCTTGAAGGGGGCAGGGCATGTCAGATACTAGAGAGCATTTGATTGGTCAAGATTGGATGAGAAACTGAAGTATGAGGTGACGTGAATAAAACTTTTGATCCATTTTAGACAAACTTCAAGCCTTAAAAATTTATATCAGTTTTACATCTTCAACACAGGAATTTGGTCACTGTTTTGGTGTGCACTAGCTTATAGATATCCTAAAAACAAAGAATACTAACACTAATATCTAAAAAACTTTATTTTAATATCATGGGGCCTTTAAATGAAATATTAATGCATTTTATGACTCATATTTATTTGTTTATGCACTAAAGCACCTATATTATTATTATTATTATTATTATTATTAACATTATCATTATTATTGTTAGACTTCAGAATTTGTAAAATAATGACTGTTAACATGTTTGCTTGTTTTTTTAATCTTAATAAAACGTTATTGCCTTTTTACAACTCATATTTATTCATATTTGGGTCCTACTTTTTATTAGGTGGCCTTAACTAATATGTACTTGCACTGAAATTAATAATTTATTACAATGTACTTACTGTAAATACAGGTTTTTACATTGTACTCAAGGTTGATTAAATGCCTATGTAATTACATTTGTAATTAATTTCTGTAATTACTTCTTAATCACACTTTTAACCATCTCTTACAACTTAGCCCACTCTTAAACCAACCCATACCACCAAACCTGTCCCTATCCCTACCCATATCCCACCTCAAGAGCATCAAAGTGATCTGCAATATATTATCAACAAGAGTAATTTCATTATTTTTCTAATGCCATTACATAGTTAAGACCACCTAATGTAAAGTGGGACCCAAGTTTGCACTACAGCATCTAGTAGTATTATTAAAGGCCACAAATAAACAAAATGTATTTTTATGATTAAACTTTTAGGACAGATGTTTTTTTCTACGTCCAACTGAAAGTTCATCGTTTTTCAAAGCATATTACAAGTGAACAGTGGAGCTGCCCTAAGGAACTGAAAGACATATTGCACATACTGTTCACACATTCCAGCATGAAACATAAAAAATGACCTCCTTTTGTGTGTGAGGTCTGTTTAGATGTCAAAGGGAACCCGTGTCGCAATGACAATGTCAGATAAAGGTATTTGCTAAAACAACCACATCGTAGTTTACCAGTACAGACCATCAGTTCAAACCTCACCGTGTCTTTCGGCTTCAAGATCATCTTCAGGATTTTCTCTGTAAAGAAGAACAGGTAGAATCCCCCAAACACGACTGCAGACTTGGGCACATAATAATCCTCCATGGGGTCGAACCCGAAGGCCTATATACCAGGGAAAAAAAGTTTGTGATTTCAAATAAAGCTTTCAATTTTAAAGAATAAATAATATAGAATTTCAATTAAGGTCAAATTATGATATAATGTTTTTATTATCATAAAATATATTATAACACGTAATATAAATGGTGAATTACATTACTGTTCAGATGTTTGGGGTTTTGTTTGAAGAGATGAATTCTTTTATTTAGCACACAAATAGTTCACCCAAAAAAAAAACACTCTCCTTCAAGCGTATCCATTATATATATATATATATATATATATATATATATATATATATATATATATATATATATATATATATATGTGTGTGTGTTTTGAAAACCTTATGTTTGAAAACCTGTAACTATTGACTTTCATAGAAGGAAAAACAAATAGCCAACAATTACAGGTTTTCCAAGCCTTTTTCAAATATCATCTTTTGTCTATAACAGAAGAAAGAAACAAGTAAAATATGAGAAAATGATAACAAAATTTTCAATTTTGGGTGAACTACCCCTTTAAATTGTATTGTTACAATTTTCTACTTAAATATTAGGCTAGACTGATTAAAGGAAATGTCACTTGATCAGCAAGTCAGCATGCTATCTGGAGGATCAAGTGACACTGAAGACGAGTAACAATGCAGAAAATTCAGCTTTTAACCAGATCAAGTAAATTGCATTTTAAAATATAAATAAAATAAAAATCAGTTGATTTAAATTGTAATAATATTTAACATTTTTATTGCATTGACCAAACAAATGAAGCCTTGGAAAACAACAACAGGCTTTTCCAATTAAATAAATAAAAATGTAAATATAAATATATTTTAATTTATTTGAATATAAATTAAAAAAAAATATCAGTTGATTTAATAATTTTTTTTCTATCAATAAATTAAATCTATTTAAATATAAATTCAATAAAAATGAGTTGATTTAATAAATTTTTAACATAAATAAATTAAATATATTTAAATATAAATAAACATCAGTTGATTTTATAACTTAAATATAAATAAATTAAAATATATTTAAATATAAATATTTAAATATAAATAAAAATCTGTTAATTTAATAAAAATGTAAACAAATGAAAATATATTGAAATATAAATAAAATAAAAATCTGTTGATTTAATAAAAATTTACGTATAAATAAATTTAAATATATTTAAATATAAATAAAAAAATTGCTTGATTGAATAAAAATTAAATAAATTAAACTATATATATATATATATATATATATATATATATATATATATATATATATATATATATATATATATATATATATATATATATATATATGATATATAAATGAAATCAAAATCAGTTGATTTAAATTGTAATAATAAAAACAGTAAATAAAATTTTTAATATAAATAAAACAAAAATCAGTATAAAAATCAGTAATAAAAATTAACAAATAAAATATATTTAACTATAAATAAAATACAAATCTGTTGATTTCATAAAAAAATTATATAAATAAATTACAATATAAATAAAAATAACTTGATTTAAATTGCAATAATACTTCACAATATATATATACTGCATTTTGGACAAACTAACCGGCTTTTTTCTTTCAAATTAAATCAATACAAGTAGAAATCTACCAAACTCTTCGACCAGTAGTGCATATTTAACATTTATAAGTGTAGGGTACATATAGCCTAATGGGTTTAAAATAAATAAAGTTAAAACAAATATATGAACAATCAAAACAGAAGCCTTTAATCACTCTTCTAGAGACCAGAAAATAAATGATTTTTTACTTTGCAAAAGTGGCACTGTTAAACATAATTGATTTACCACGCAAGAGGGTTTTTGCAACAGTATTTAGATCCCATTTATTTTTCACACTTGATTGCAAGACGTCTAGAAGAGTGAGCATGGCATTTATTTTAGACTGTTTTGGTTTTGTGTGATGCCTCAGGGCTTCCCCCCTTTTTGCCTGGCTTCTCGTATCTGTCCTTTCACAATTATCCACAAATTATACTGATTGGCCATGATTTTTAGGTATTAATATGAATAGTTCACTAACACAAATGTTCTAATTTCTTGACACCTTGCCTTAAAGATTGTAGAGTGAATAGACATTATTATGATTTCTCTAACACCTCAACTGCAAAATAAAAAAGCATGGTTCAATATGAAGTTCTCTATTGACTTTTTTTTTACTCCACTTTCTAACCCTCCAGCAGGGGAGAACCACTGAGGCCAGGAAGACTTATGTTTGCGCCTAAAGGAAACTTTTACCTGAAAATGAAAATTCTGCCATAAGTTATTCACCTCATGCTGTTCCAAAACATACTTTTTCTTGTGGACAACATAATTTCCCCTATTTTAGAAACTGCTATTTTATGCATGAGAATTAAATCTGCTAGCTAATTTCACGTATAAATCGAAAATAAAAAATGTATAGAATAAAGTAAACAAAGAAGAATGCTTTTCTCTATTTTTGGGAAAGTATGTGTATATTTATTCATTATTAGGGGGTAGTACACATAGAGTCACACAGACACTAAAAACTCATTGAAATTATAAAAATATTTGGGTCATATTATAATTTGCTTACATGGTGAAACCTAAATAATAACCAAGCGTGAAGTTTTTGTTGTTGTTGTGGCACTTGAGAGTCAGAAAATGTTGATCAACAATCAATCAATCAATCAATCATTTAACACGGTTTAATTGGTGACTAATCTAACTTCTCTGATTGGCTACTCTGTTCATAAATTCAACAGAAAGTGTGCGCAGTTGGTTATAATACTCGGTGACGCACTGTAAAAATGTTAATTAATATAATGTGGGATAAGCAAATAGGTGCTTTCACAGCTGTAGATCGATTATTTTGTTCCAAAACAGGCGTTAAAATTGCTGCAATGCTTATTTTTGTTCTTGGTGCGGTTTAATTTCGGTCAATTTCGTAACGTATAAACAGCTCTCTGTAGTATTTCAGCATCCTTTCACTTTCATATTCGACATGAAATGCACATTTACCGGTAGAAATGACACCCTAAACTACAATACTATAATTCTCTCCTCATATAGCCGTATATATGGCTATTACATGTGCATAATGCACTGTGATATAGCCTGGTTAGGACCGTACAGTATTGCTTTCTCACTACAATCGATCCACTCCAGAGTTTCAATCGAGCTCATTCAGGTGATCTCGGACCAATTGATTTGGTACGGATCAGAGCACGATTGCGGGATTCACATTTGCCAAACAAACCGTTCACCCTTAGTTAAACTAATATTCTTGCTTGAACTTTGTTAATAGACATTTTAGGGTGTTTTCACACCTAGACATTTGTTTCGGAACTAGGCATGGGACGATATCAGTCTTTAAGGTATACCGCAGTTTGGAAAAGTCAAGGTTTTAAAACCGCCAAAATTGTCTGTAACACCGTTCCGAAGGTATGCGTAGGATTTTTTATTTACATTTTTTGTTTGTTTTTTAGGACAACAGTATCTCCAGCAGACATGATCTCCAAAGATGCCGTTTCAAATTGTAAAGAAATCTGTTTTTGAAACAAACGAAGACAGCAGAAGTCAATGATTCATTTGAATTATTCAGCCTGACATGTTTATGCTTCAAATATTAGAAATCTTTCAAGAAATAGAATAAATTGTTTTCAAAGGGGAAAAAGTTTTTGTTTTTTCCCAGACATAAAAAAAAAAGAATATTTATTAGAGCAGTCAGCACAATACCGTGATATTTTTATCCAAGGTTATCATACCGTCAGAACCTTATACCGGCCCATGCCTATTCGGAACCAGTCTCGTTTGCTCAGTTAGCGCGGTTTGTTTGGCATATGTGAATCCGGCAATTGCGCTCGGATCCGCACCAAATCAATCGGTTAGGGATTGCATGAATGAGGTGGTCTCAGCTCAATTAAAACGAACTCTGGAGCAGAAATGATCCAACTAACGAACCAGGCTATATCACAGTGTATTATGGCTGTGTAATAGGCATATGGCTATATGAAGAGAGAATTATGGCGGGATGTCATCATTCCTACTGGCAAATGTGCGTTTCATGTCAAATCCGAAAGTGAAAGCATGCTGAAATATTAACAAGAGCAGTTTATTCGTTAGGAAAATTGCCATAAAATTACCATCTGATCATTTTTCTGTATTTAAATCTTATAATATTTTGTATTAGGCCTACCGTTTTGTTCATTTGTGCACAGACACCTCGAAATAAAGATCAACATTGATCTGCTTCATGATCTGACTGCTATTTCTCTCTATAATTTAAGCCTATAACGCTTTTATTGTAGCCGTTTTTTTTAATTGATTGATTCAATAAAAAGGTTTTTACAACCCTTGACAACTGAAATGAGTCCATGTATGAGAAAGTCTTACCTCTCTGATTTACAGTTGAAGTCAGAATTATTAGTTTTCATTATTATTAGTTTTGACCCCCTGTTTGTTTTTCCCCAATTTGTTTAACGGAGAGATTTTTTTCAACACATTTCTAATCATATTAGTTTTAATATTATTAATAGTTAAAATAATAGTTTTAACTCATTTATAAAAACTAATTTATTTTATCTTTTTCATGATGACGGTAAATAATATTTGACTAGATATTTTCAAGACACTTCTATACAGCTTAATGTAATACAGCTGACATTTAAAGGCTTAACTAGGTTAATTAGGTTAGCTAGGCAGGTTAGGGTAATTAGGCAAGTTATTCTATATTGATGGTTTGTTCTGTAGACTATCGGGAAAAAAAAATTTGCTTAAAAGGGCTAAAATTTACCTTAAACTGGTTTTTAAAAAAACTGCTTTTATTCAAGTCGAAATAAAACAAAAGACTTTCTCCAGAAGAACAATATTATCAGACATACTGTGAAAATTTCCTGACTCCAAAGGGGGCTAATAATTCTGCCTTCAACTGTATATTTGGTGACTATGTCTGTGGGTGTCAAAATTAAAGTGCACCTTTTCACTTATAATGTCTTATTGCTTGTAATCATAAATTAATGATGCATGACAGCGGAGCGGAATTCGTGGGACTTCATGGAAATAAACCCTGAAACACAGTTTGTACCAGCTAAAAAAAAAAAAAAGATAGCTTTTAAATAGCTTTACTGTAATAATATATTAACACACACTTTCTATTTAATTAAAATTTTTCCTTCCAATTGAGAAGGCAAAATAGATTCAGTTATAGATTCAGTAACTATTTAAATATATTTTTTGCTTCCTTACCTTGTACTTTTGAGGTATTTTTGTTACATTTTTTCACTATGAGAAAAATCTTGGCAACCAAAACGTTGAAGGCCCCATTGGTTTTCATGGAAAACGAAGAAAAAAAAATTAAATGTTCAATAGAAGTCAATGTTTAACAACCGTTTAATTACAAATTTTCTTTAAAGTATTATTATTATTTATTTGTTCATCAAACGAAAGAAACAAACAAGATTAGAGAATAATATTAGCAAATGATGACTGGATTTCCACTTGCACTTTTTCATTTTTATTTTCACATTTGCCTTAAAAAAGCTTGTTAATCTTCAACCCTGATTTCTGATAAGTTTTCTTGACGTTGTATAACATACTTTCCAAAGAGTCTGGAACAGCATGAAGGCGACTCAATTGAGCATTTTCATTTTGGCTCAGCTTCCTTTAAAGGTCAAACTCAACATATGTAAACTCAACCAGAACTTCTCTAGCTCTAGAAAGATCTAGTTGTCTAGAGAGTGCTGAAGCAGAAGTGTCTTCAGTCTGGTTGTGTGGCACACGTCTACAGCCCCCGTTTCCCCCACGTGTGCACTCTACCTCTGGGATTAGTTGAAAGAGGGCGTTGGAGTACAGAGTACCAATGGCCAGGGCAATGAAGTACAGCAGCAACCGCTTGTAAAAGGTTTTCCTCATGAAGGGAACCACACTCGCCCCGACCAGTGAACACAGAGATATCACTGTCACACACAGCAAACCATAACCCCACACTGGCCAAAACAAACCATGTGAGAGAGAAAGAGGAAAGAAAGAGAGGTGGAAAAAGTGGGGAAAAAGAAAGAAAGAATATTTGAATTAATCAGCAGAATAATTATGACTAGGTGAAAAGTTGATATTCATAAATCACAATGCATTACGTTTTGCAGGCCACTGAAGTATTCAAATTAATTCATGCAACCAAGGAAACTTACCGCATTGTTCCTTATTAGCAAATCTCATTCATAAACATCTTTAAAGGTAGATTTAAGATTCATGTCATCAATTAACAGCAATCAATCATACACATTTCAGAGTCATGCCACTCAATATCTGTTCGAAGGTTTGGGGTTTGTAAGACTTTACGTTTGATTAAAAAAAAAAAAACCTCTTATGTTCAATAAGGCTGCATTTACTTGATTAAAATATATATTATAAAAGTTATACAAAATAAAATAATATTAATTAATTAATATTAATTAATACAAATAAATATATAAATAAATAATGAATATAAATGAATGAATAATATGAATGAATATTAATACTAATATGAATTAATTAATTTTAATAAGTAAATACAAAAAATATTAAAGTAAATATAAATGAACTATTGTTAATATAAATTAATGAATTAATTAATATAAATTATTGTAAATATGAATGAATGAATGCCAGAATTTATATAAATAGATATGAATGAATATAAATGAATGAATATGTATATGAATGAATAACCGAATTAGAGTAAATAAATAAATAAATATGAATGAATATAAGTGAATTAATATGAATTCAAATGAATGAATATGAATGACTGACCAAATTATTAGAAATAAATATGAAATAATTAAAATTAATATGAATGAATGAGTAAATAATTTTGCATGAATATAAATGAATTCATATTAATATGAACAAATGAATATGAATGAGCAAATTAATATAAATAAATATGAATGAATTAAAATTAATATATGAATGCATGTAAATATACATAAACGAATTATTATTAATATGAACGAATGAGTATGAATGAATGACAAAACTAATATAAACAAATAAATATGAATGAATATGTATGAATTAAAATTAATATGAATGAAAGAAAAAATAAATACATGAATTAATATAATTTAATTAATATTAATATGAATAATTGATCAAATAAAAAAAATATATAATAATAATAATAAATATATATATATATATATATATATATATATATATATATATAGAAATATGATTGAATATGAATGAATTAAAATTATTATGAATGAATTAATATAAATAAATATACATTAATTAATATTAATAAGAACGAATGAATGAATATGAATGGATGACCAAATTACTATAAATAAAGGAATATGAATGATTTAATATTAATATGAATTAATTAATTTAAATAAATAAATAAATACATGAATCAATATAAATGAATTAATATTAATATGAATGAATTAATATGAATGAATGATTAAATTAATATAAATAAATAGATATGAATTAATATTCATATGAATTAAAGAATATAAACATAGTGAATTATTAATATGAACGAGTGAATATGAATGAACGACCAAATTAATATAAATAAATATGAATTAATATAAATAAATATACATTAATGATTATAAATGAATTAATATTTTTATGAATAAATAAATGACAGAATGAATATAAATAAATATGAAAGAATATAAAAGGAACTAATATGAATATAATTAATATGAATATAAATAAATTAATATGAATATGAATATAATTAATATGAATATAAATAAATTAATATGAATATAAATAAATTAATAAATTAATTTATATATATATATATATATATATATATATATATATATATATATATATATATATATATATAAATTGAATATTAAATAATTAAAATTCATATGAATTAATTAATATAAATAAATATTAATTAATATTAATAAGAAAGAATGACCAAAATAATATAAATAAAGAAATATGAATTAATTAATTTAAATAAAATAAATAATATACATGAATTAATATAAATGAATTAATATTAATATGAATTCATTTATTTGAATAATCATATTAATATAAATAAATATGAATATGAATTAATATAAAATACATGAAAATAAATGAATTATTAATTTAAACGAGTGAATATGAATGAAAGACTAAATTAATATAAATAAATAAGAATTAATATAAATAAATATACATGAATGAATATAAATGAATCACTATTAATATGAATGAATGACCGAATTGATGTAAATAAATAAAATATGAATGAATATAAATGAATTAATATGAATGAATGAATGACCAAATTAATATAATAATAAAAATGAATAAATTAATATTAATATAAATAAATGAATGAATAATAAATATACATAAATTAACATAAATTAATTAGTATTAATATGAACGAATGAATGATAGAATGAATGTAATAAATAAGTATGAATGAATATAAACGAATGAATGATCAAATTAATAGTAATAAAGTTGTAAATGAATAAATAGCAAATAAAAAATAAAATAAATGAATAAATAAAATGTACAACAAAAAATGCAGGGTTCCACAAAATTATTTCATGTTGGCCCAACAAATTGGTTATAAAAAAATAAATAAATAAGAATAATAATAAATAATAATAATAAAAAAAGATTTTAAAAAAATCAAGAATTGTTTGGTTTTAACCATTTAAATATGTGACTTGAACAAGCAGCATTTCCTTTTTGTGTACACACACATTTAAATACACGCATAACATAATATATCATTGTCTTTTTACAGAATTCTCTAAAGCTAAACATGTCTTATATTTACTGTTATTATTGATTTATTTTATGCAGCCTTGTTGAATAAACATATTTTAAAATACAATACTGACTCCAAACCCCTGAACAGTAGTGTGTTGTTCACATTAATAAATCCATTGTGTTTCATTCACAGAGGAATAGGTGGAGGCGGCTTCCTGTTGATGTCACAAAACAAAATAATACTTAAAGACTTTTTGCACCAATTCTGTCTTTTAGGTAGCTTGAACATAGCTCAGATAAGCTGCTCCATAACACCATGGTAACAAAGAATTATTAAAGTTGAGCTGCCTTCAGTTTAGTTTGCTCCAATCTTGGATTTTAAGTAACATGAAACTTAACTGGCTATCCAGCTTCATGGTACAGGCCTCAGGTCAATGAAAATCCTTCAAGCCTGAAGGGAAAAATGACCATTCTCTTCGTCTTCTCTAACTACTTGCATCCTGAGGCAATAAAAACTATAAACACCCGTATTTATGTTGACCGGCCAACGAACCATTAACAACCCAAACACAAAACAGATACCTGTAGCTCTGATTGATCAACGACAGCGTCGATAACTCAACAAAGATCACTTGATATGTGTAACACTTCATTGGCTCATTTAATGTGGATGGGATCTCTGTAAGTAATGAGCCAGTGAAGGCCTGCTAGGGGTACTCGCACTATGTACAGTTGCCTTGTACCACGCTGAAGTGCACTGTAGTGCAGTGAGGGGTTAGCGTGTTTAATAAACTATGACCATTGGTGTTCATTGAACAGTGAGAATGATTAAAAAATCCATATGAAACAGTCTCTTAAAAAGTCACATCTCGTCTTAAGTTTCGGGCTCAGGCGCACTTTGCACTCACACTATAGCCCGATTCAGAGCACTCTGACTTCTCAAACGAACCCGGAAACACGCCGGGGCATGGTTCAGATAGCATAGTGTAAGTGTGCCCTTAGAGTGAACGTTATAGACAGTATTTAGGAGAGGAACCATCTGAAAAGTGGGGAGCTGAAAATTAAGATAGAAGCTTTATAATAGTAGCAACAAAAAGTTAAAAAAGCAAAAAACAAAACAAATCTAAACCTATCCTACAGCTTGCAATACACATTTACCAAACTATGCATTAGGCCACTAAACTAAAAGCTGTCATTTTACAAAAAAAAAAAATAAATAAATAAATAAATAAAAAAAGTCACCGCTCACCGCTGGCTGTATAAAATCAATGTTCAAACAGCAGGGCCTTAGCCAAATCAGTAAATGCATAAATAAAAATAATAATAAATGTGTATAAATTGTAAAACAAAATGAAAATAAAAAAGTGTTTTATATATACATAATAAAATTGTAAACCAGAACTAAACTAAAACATTGACAAAGCATCATCTAAAATCTGAACCCTTAATACAATTTCAAGGTATTTTTTTTTTATATCAAACTATCCATTAAACTATGCATTAAATAGACTTTTCTTTCTTTCTTTCTCTCTTTCTCTTTTTACTTAGTTTTTTTTTTTTTTAAGTAGGCTTTTGATATTTGGCAAGGCCACAAAAATAAAACTGCTCACTGAGAAAGCTACAGAAATATCCATTTAAAAAATATATATTTATTTTTAATTAAAATATTGTGAAAAAGCGTAAAAACTGTGTAAAACTAAAGATCTGATTTGATCAGTTAACAGTTCTGACAGTAATCAGTTTAAAATGTACATTTTCACACTCAAGATTATGCACTATAGAAATTATTAATAAAATAGTTAAAATAATAAACTGTTCAACTCAAGAAGTTAATGAGATTACATCTGATATTAATGGGCGATTTAGACACCATTTACAAAATGAGCAGCTCTATAAATTAATAATTTAATTAAAAATAAATTAAAATTATTACATTTTTTAATTAATTAGCAATTAAACATGCATCATTTCATCTGGACCGAATAATGGGCAAACATTCAGTCATAATTAAAAAAGAAAATGAGGACTGTTAAATTTACAATTATGAGTAAAACAGACCTTGAGCACACAAAAAAAAATATTTATTATTATTATATAATGATTTATGATCATAAAATGTTCCAACAAATCACTTATGAAAGAAATAAAAGAACTGGAAAGGAAAAGTTTAAGTAATTTACCAATTCACCAAACCAAGAGATCTCTTTACTGTGGTTAGGGGTGTTTTTTCTGCGTCTTAACAGAAGAAAACACTTTGTAAAGAAGGAAAGAAGGGGGGAAAAAAGGCGGCAATTCCAGACACCCCTCTGAGAGTAAGCTTGATCTGCGGTAGATTGGGTGTGTTTGGGTGGAGATGTTTAGATGGATACTGAACCTCAGGCAGGAGCTGCAGGATGGCGGTGGACAACAACGTTCCAATGGACAGAGCGATGAAATAGACCAGAACTCTGCGCATGAACCGCGTCCTCATCAGGGGCACCACAAACACACCAGTCAAAGCGAACGCACTAACCAGAGTCACGCTCAAAATTGAGTAACCCCATACTGCAGGATACACACACACATATATAAAACCTTTAATAACATGATATTACACCTCAGCAGTCACATCCCACAGCCACTATGTGCAAGTGTATTATGATATATTCTTGTGTACGGCAGCTCTGCTCGGTTAGTATTAACCCAGTGTATTAACCCAGTCAGACTGGATTACCTGGAAATACAAGATATCAGTCACAAACACAGGCTTGAATGGACACGTGCGGCGTTTTTGAGAGAGTGTCATTATGTGTGTGTGTGTGCAGATCTTATATCAGCTGGCGTTCTTTAAAACCACAGAGTCGCATGTGTTTACAGTGGAGAACAGCTGTCAGCAGTTCACTCTACCTAGAACAAATAAGTCATTAAGAAAACACACAGACACACACACAGATGCATTTGGGAAATCTATTGCTTTCATTTATGGAAAGTTCATAACTTCAGTGATTAAAAGTGGTGCTATATTGCATGTTTGCATGAACAACAAAACACTGATGTTTAATTGAAACAATGTATGAGACTATGAGACAAGCTCCTTTGGGACAGTTCTCTATTGTATATCCTCCCACCCAAAATATAAATAAATAAATAGATACACAAGCTGTTACTGTGGTGATGTCCTTCACAAAAGATGCACAACTGTACTTGAAGGGTCCTTATTGATACCCTAAATCTACATATTATAACCTAAAAAATTCAAAAGGTAAACTAGTGTACTGTTTAAGTATTAAACTGTTCATTTGAGGTATCAATATGGACTTTTTGGACACAAACATGTAACTTTTAAAAGGGGGTATCACCACAGTGACCACCAAGATCAATCATTCATTTTCTTTATGGTTTGAAATGAACTTCTAGACAAATTTGCCTACTAAAGGTTTCTGGTCATTCAGAACTACTTGGCAAGACAAAACAAATGATGCACAGTATATCAGTGGTCATAGAACTGGGTGAATAAGATACTGATCAAAGCTGTGATGGTCTTGTAAGGGAAGAACGGTGTGATCAGTAACTGATTTCATTGATTCGGCAAGATTAATAAATCACACAACTAGGATTTTGCCGGTCTCAACTATTCTTGTTGGGAATAATTGTTAAAGCATTCATCACAGTGTACCGTATAATAACAATACTTATAATTACTTCAACAAGTATAATGACCAAAACAAGTTTGAAAACTGTATACTGTATGCACATACGTAGATAGAGTGTTCAGCATAACTGAGAGCACCCCATTTTAAAAATGAATATTTTTATGCATTTCTCAGTGAATATAGGCGTATTTGTATTTGTATACTCAGTGTATTTTGGTGCATATAAACAAAACAGATTTATTAAACAGATATATTTATTAATATAATATTGTAGTCACCAAACATTTTTAGAAATTGAAAGATAATACAATTAAATTCAAGCAAAATATTGCCAAAAACACATCCTACAAAATTTCGACTAAATTCATTCTTTATTTTTATTTTTATGTTTCTCTTGATTTTTGCTGGATTTTTTGTATTTAATATTTTTCTTTAACATATTATTTTGGCTTTTCTAGTTTTTGGACGGTTCTCCTATTTTGTTAGATAAGCTCCAGATTTGGCCTCAGTACTGACCGATCTAACATATAAGCACAAATATAATATTGTATAGCTTCCAATAAAAATATGAATATGAAGGGGTGTACTTCTATATGCTGAGCACTGAGGCAACTCAAAAAAAAGCTGCGCAGGAACTTTTATGGTGCGTTCACATCAGACGATGATGAAGTGTTAAGCATTAGTAATTTACATGTTAAGTCAAGGAAAAGATGCGAATAGACATCCTGCAGCACGATTTGTGCGAATGAAGTGGCCGCGAATTGAGCGTTTTGCATGTTTGATGCAGACAGAAGCCCCGCCCATGAAATCAGTGTCTATTGTGAAGTGAATTTGACGCGCGAGCGAAGCGAATTTGACACACGAATGAAGTAAATGTTCACGTGGTATTTATTACAAAATTTATTTGTGCATGTCACATCTGGGGTGAACACAGCATTACAATTTTAAGTTGAGTCAATTTTTTTTTTACAGTCTATCCATCACAGTGTATCTATCCATTCATCCATCCTTCCTTCTGTCGGTCACATTTTTTCCCCCTATTTCTGTATAACAGAGAGATTTTTTCAACAAATTTCTAAACATAATAGTTTTAATAACTCATTTCTAATAACTGATTTATTTGATCTTTGTCATGATGACAGTAAATAATATTTGACTAGATATTTTTCAAGACACTTCTATACAGCTTAAAGTGACATTTAAAGGCTTAACTAGGTTAATTAGCTTATCTAGACAGGTTAGAGTAATAACTATAACTATAACAATAATTAGGCAAGTTATTGTAAAATGATGGTTTGTTCTGTAGACTATAGAAAAATATATAAGAACATTGACCTTAAAATGGTTTTTTAAAAATGTAAAACTGCTTTTATTCTAGCCGAAATAAAACAAATCAGACTTTTTCCAGACGAAAAAATATTATCAGACATACGGTAAAAATTTCCTCGCTCTGTTAAACTTTATTTGGGAAACATAAAAAAAATGATAAAAAAAAAAGAAAAAGAAAAAAAAAAAAAAGGGGGGGTTGTGGCTAATAATTAATAATTTTCTTGGCCCCAGTGGCCTATTTCTGATAATATAGCTGATTTAGTCAGTATACACTGTAAAAAAAAAATTATCTGACAAAAAGTCATGGCAACCATTGTTTGTTGTGAAGATTCATAAACTAATTTCGAGAGGAGCACGTGATATGAGCACGACTGGCCGCTCATCTGTAATCAGTAATAATCCAATCAGAGTGATCCTAGTTTACTATAAATGGATAATTTTCTTCCTACTGCTCTATCTTCGTATGGAAGAATCCCCCCTTCCACCCCATCTCCTCTTTTTCCTCCCTTTTCTAAAGGGGGAGCTCTCAAGACCTACTTGATCTTGGATCTCCTGATATGCTTATTGACCGGGCGGGAGCCCTGGGCTCAAATATCTCCGAGCTCAGGGTTCTTTCCCGGGACAGCATGCCAAACCTGCTTTAAATGCCAAGCATATCCAAGTGGGAACTCTTGAAACTAATTTAAAGAGTTAATCAGATTTCAACAATTTTTTTCATAGCTATACAAATTAACGTAATATTTTTTGTCAGTTTGACTGATTTAAGTTTAGATGACTTGAAAAGTTCATTTGATGCTACTAAAGCTTAATTTTTTTGTACAGTGTACTATTAAATTGCAGACAATGATTTTGGATAGCTAGGTTGGTTTGTATGTTTGGTGCTTTAAGGGGCCATATTTTTTTCATAGGGCCCAAAATTGCTAGCGGCGCCCTTGGATTCCACTACACTTTTTGATAGGGGCTCAATTGAATAGACTGCACTGATGCTATAAGACTTTCTCTCTAAAAGCACACATTCTCCTTTTCTCTCTCCTTATCTGTTGAATTACCGGTGGGAAGCAATGCTGCGACATTCATCTTCCATTTCCTCTCCTGCTGCCAGGAGGCACAAGATCTGCCAGAAACCCAGAAGTGCCTTGTTTAGCAGATAAAACACAGCATGAGGCCAAATGACAGGAAACATCACCGAGCCAGAAAACAGGCCGTACGGATGTTAAACACGTTCAGTCACAAAGATTCACAGGCTGATTTCTAATATTCTATAATCATCTGCTGTAGACGGGGTTTATGACTGTGAATATGAACTGCACAGATTTGAAATGTTTGTAAAAATAGCAAATGGCAGATTACAGAGTGCATGTGAAATTGTTTCCTGTTCTGCATTTCCATCATTCTCAGTCCTGAAATTCACACACACCCATGGAATTCTCCAAACTCCTGCTGTCTTGCCTTTTTATATCTGTCGCCTACACAAGGGATATTTCAGGTCAGCTTTGAAAGACACTGTGAGCATATGGCCTCAGTTCTCCTGCCTGACCAGAGTACTATAATTCAATCCAGATGTTGCTGGCATCTGATAATACAAGTAATTTCACAAGCCAAGATGTCTTATTTTAAAGATATATGAACATATTTATCCAAATTATTTGATGTGATTCCATTTAGTGGTCACAAAAGTATTTGGACACTTAAGCCAATCTTAAAAAATGCAATTGCATTAGATATGAAACATCTACTGTAGATATAAAACCAAAATTGACTCCACAGCTTGACTTTAACGTCACTTTTCTGAGCCCCTTTTTTTAATGATTGGTGATTTTTCGTAAATTTATGAACAACTTCCTAGAAGGATAACCATTAAATTCAAGCGTTTCAATTCTAGTTTATTTGTATAGCGCTGTAGAATTATCATCATTGCATTATCTAATCACAACCAACGCTCTGCATTATCCAATAAAGTTTAACATTACCCGGAAGAACACTTCTATTCGAAAGTCTGTGGTCATTAAGGCCCAATCCAAATTCTACCCCTTAACCCTTCCCCCCTCGTTTTGCACGTTCGCGTTGTTACGTGCCAGCACTTATTTGGTTAGTTTGTTTATTTTTGTGTCTCATCATGTGCTTTTTTCTGTCGCCAAGTCCACTGCCGTCCGCCTATTCCTGTCTCTGATTGGCTGTTACGCTTGTCCTTGCTGCAACCACTCCCATCGGTCCAATAAAATGTCTTCATTCTGGCTGTTCTGGAGTCGAATCGCTGTATAGCTGCTTTGTACTTTGCTCTTTGTATTTTGACTTGTGTGTTTGGTTTGCTTTTGTGCTTTGTTAGTGTTTGATATTTTGTTATCCCCGTTTATTAGTATTGTTCGTCTTTATTTGATTTACACTTTGTTATTGTTGTTCAAGTTGTTACCGTCTGTTCTTACCTTTGTGTCGCGATATATTCCCTATCCTCATGTTTCCTCGTGAGTTTAGAAAGGCTGGTAGGGAAGTATGTCTCATGACATACACGTCAACACGTAGGTTAACATTTGTTTAGATACACCAGGTAAGAAGGTTTGTGCCAACATGTGTATTTTTGGTTTAATTGCAAGTCAGTGTAGATCAGATAGGACGTTGTCGACGTTTAAGTTATTTTCCACAACTTTTGTTTATTAAATTAGATTAGAGGGGATTTATTGTGAATATTAGTAAGACTGCTTGGATTTGTTTGGTTCTTTTCTTTAGCGCCTCCCATAGCCAGTCTTTCTAACATTTCATTGTTTATTATCTCTGACATTGTATATACTGTATATATGGGTGGGCCATTTATATGGATACACCTTAATAAAAATGGGAATGGTTGGTGATATTAACTTCCTGTTTGAGGCACATTAGTATATGTGAGGGGGCTTGTAAATAACTCATGAAAGAATAAAGTTACAATTAAAACCAAACACACCATTGTTTTTTCCAATAAGTTTATTAAGGTGTATCTATATAAATGGCCCACCCTGTATGTATTAGGGCTGCTCGATTATGGGAAAAATTATAATCACGATTACTTTGGTCATAATTGCAATCGCGATTATTCAAAATGATTATCAGTTTAAGTCAAAATTATTCGCCCTTCTATGATTTTTTTTTATATATAATTATTTCCCAAATGATGTTTAACAGAGGATTTTTTCACAGTATTTCCTTTTATATTTTTTCTTCAGGAAAAACGGCTTATTTGTTTTGTTTCGGCTAGAATAAAAGCAGGTTTAAATATTTTGAAACCCATTTTAATAGCTCAATATTATTAGCCCCCTTAAGCAATATATATTTTGCGATTGTCTGCAGAAGAAACTACTGTTATACAATGACTTGCCTAATTACACTAATTAAGCCTTTGAATGTCACTTCAAGCTGAATACTAGTACTAGTATCTTGAAAAATATCTAGTAAAATATAATGTACTGTCATCATGGCAAAGATAAAATAAATCAGTTATTAGAAATGAGTCATTAAATCTGTTATGTTTAAACTGTGCTTTAAAGATTTTTACTGTAAGAAAAAAAAAAAAAACTTTAGCTACAAAAGTCCTTCAGTCATAAGCAGTGAGTGATTTTGTCCTTTTATGCTTTTAGTTATTTTCACGTGGAACTGAGCTTTGCAGAGCAACTAATGCGTACAACTGGAAAGGGGCGGTATATGATGGAATAATCGTTCACCTCGATTAATGTTTTTTCAAAAACGTTAGAAGCCAAAATCGAAATCGGATTTTCGATTAATTGCATGGCCCTAGTATGTATACTGTATACATCTCACTCTCTGATTCACTCTCACTTGCTATAAATAAATTACTATCATTGTGTTTACCAATTCTTGTTGTCTATCTTTCTTTACGCCTACAAAGGGGTAGGGGTGTCCCAATTCTCTTTAGCGCTAAGGGGAAGGGCTAGATAGCCCTTAAAACTGAGATTTTTCAGGGCAAGATGATGTTTGCAGGTGTTGTAGTGCTGTCCCATTTCTTAGGGGTAAAATTTGTTTGGGAATGGGTAGAAAAAAATAGAATTGGGCCCAAGTTTTTTTCACCTAAATTTAATACATCTTAAAATGACAAAATGCATTATAAAAGGTTTCCACTTCCATAAATGCAACCTTCGAGAGCATAAAACACTGGATAAAATTGATGATTTTACTGACCTCAACTTTTTGAATGTCAGTGTACAGTTATTGAGTTATAAACTTGAGCTACTTTTCTAACTATTTAACCCTTGTGTGCTGTTGGGGATGTTTTCATCCACTCTGAGGTGATTTTGAATCTTAATTTGGCCACAACATTCTCTGCGTTTCAGCAAATGGAATCATTTTTGGTAACAAATCCTTTTTTCATACGCATTTAGGGAAAATGTGGTAATGCAAAAAAAAAAATAATGTTAAAAAATAAATAATAATACACTCTTGGCAAACGTACCACTTTTTGTCATGCTTGTGGCTGTTTTTGCCCCATTGAATTCCATTATAATGACATTTTTGACATTGCATGACACCATATAACCATGTTTTCTTGATTGCTGCTGGTTTTCCCTGTTGGGAAGAGGTCAGATTTGTAATTCCTACGTTGATCACCAGTTGCTGTGCAAAAAAAGCTTAGTTTATGGCTTTTGTTTGGAGTTAAATGGAGTATATGGTGTGTGTTCATGTGTGTGTGTGTGTATATATATATATGAGAGAGAGAGAGAGAGAGAGAGAGAGAGAGAGAGAGAGAGAGAGAGAGACCTTTGCGCACTAACCTTGATATGTCTAAGAAAACCAAAATAAGCAGCTCAGCTCTCAGAACATAGTAAACATAAGTGTATTTATGCACCCACACTATAATTTGCAGTTTTACTTCATAGAAGAAGGAAAACCACTAACAATCAAGTAGGCAATAATTATATGGTGTCATGGCCTTGCAATCCAAAAAAATGTCGTTATAATGGAAGTCAATAGGGCAAAAACAGCCACCAACAAAATGAAAGGCGAAACAATTTGAACAATACACAAGGGTTAAATGCATGAAACTTGTTTTTTGATAATGAGTGTCCCATTTCAGTGCGTATCTGCATCTATCAGTCTTTAGAGTAGGTTTATTCTTATCACACCTTAACTGGAGATCAAGGCTAAACCTAAAAAAAAAGACGAACAAACTTCTCTGACCCTCACAGATCAAAGAGATTCTCCTGACTCATTGCATTTCTTGTAGAAGTCTAATTTGTCAGTCAAGTCAAAGATTGTCTACATTGTACAACCGATATGAACTAGATTAGTCTGCCTGAAATATCCCAGGACGCACTTTATCTATATTGATAAAGGTTAACATGCATCATAACCTGGAGAACGTGCAGCACATGACGGTTTAAAGAAAACACTACAAGAACAGTTAATAAGTGTCATAACATTCACATATTGCAAAACCTCAGCAGAACAGGACTGAGAAGTTAGGAGTAAATTACCCACGTGCAAGGTTAACCATATATGAATATATAAAGTTGTAGCCAGAATTATTAGCCCCCCTTTGAATTTTTTTATTTTTTTAAATATTTCCCAAATGATGTTTATTTAGCAGAGCCAGGACACTTTCACAGTATGTCTGATATAATTTTTTTCTTCTGGAGAAAGTCTTATTTGTTTAATTTCAGCTAGAATAAAAATAGTTTTGGGCAACGCAGTGGCGCAGTAGTTAGTGCTGTCGCCTCACAGCAAGAAGGTCGCTGGTTCGAGCCTTGGCTGGGTCAGTTGGCGTTTCTGTGTGGAGTTTGCATGTTCTCCCCGCATTCGTGTGAGTTTCCTCCGGGTGCTCCGGTTTCCCCCACAGTCCAAAGACATGCGGTACAGGTGAATTGGGTAGGCTAAATTGTGCATAGTGTATGTATGTGTGTGAATGAGTGTGTATGGGTTTCCCAGTGATGGGTTGCGGCTGAAAGGGCATCCGCTGCATAAAACATATGCTGGATAAGTTGGCATTTAATTCCGCTGTGGCGACCCCAGATTAATAAAGGGACTAAGCCTAAAAGAAAATGAATTAATAAATAAAAAGAGTTTTTAATTTTGGAAATCCATTTTAAGGTCAAAATTATTAGCCCCTTTAAGCTATATATTTTTCGATAGTCTACAGAACAAACCATCATTATACAATAACTTGCCTAATTAACCTAACCTGCTTAATAAACCTAATTACCCTAGTTAAGCCTTTAAATGTCACTTTAAGCTCTATAGAAGTGTCTTGAAAAATAGCTGATAAAATATTATTTATAATATTATCATTTAAAATATTATTTACAAATAGTGAGCAGATTTAGTCAAACATTGAAGAGGAAATACAGTCAAAATGTAGTACTGTGATCCCTCGCTATAACACGCTTCACCTTTCACGGCCTCGCTATTTTTTTGTGTGAATTTTTTCATACTTTTTCCACAGCGCATCAGTATCTGAGTCCTGATTAGTACGTAGTGTTCTGCGTCCTGACTAGCTGTTGACCACTATCAAATCAATCTCCTCCATGCAGTATCTCCTGTACAGTACAGAATGCGTTCAGCTTGCTAAATGTATATAAATCTTCAATAGCTAACAGCGTGACTCTGAAGTGCTGTACTGTATGTTTGCAAGTTTTTTCCCCACAATGTCATAGGCACCTGCGGTAAAAAGGCAGAGGAAGATGCTAACCATTGCACAAAAAGTTGAACTTCTGGAGATGCTAAAGGAAAGTAGAAGTTACGCGGCTGTAGGGCACCATTATGGAATAAATAAATGAAGATCAAATGGTTTTGATCTTTGGTTTCATTCTATAATACCGGACTTATTTTTCTACGAAGTTTCGAACTTTGGGAATGATTAAACAAGAGAGACAGTGTGAAAATGTTAATGCCTGTCTGAGAAAAGTGTATAAAGCATGTAGTGAGGGGTTTTACAGCTTTAAAACATCTATAATCATTGTAAAAAATAAAGCGGACTACTTCGCAGACTTCGGCTATTGTGGATAATTTTTAGAACGTAACTTCCGCGAATAACGAGGGACCAAGTATTGTGTAAATATTTAGCTTTTCACCTATTTATTAAGTTTTAAATATTTTGTAACTTATCAAGTTACGGAGACAGATTCTCTGTTTTGAGATATGTATATATGCCATGTTAGTTATTAATCTAACTAGTTATAGAATAAAATAAGGTTGCCAGTAGTACTTAAACAAAACGGCTACAGAAAGATTTTTTTACGCCATAAAAAAAAATGTAAATAAATAAATAACAGAATTTCACAAACCCTTTATATATAAACAGCATTTTAGCTTTAACTGTGCCATCTGCATGTCAGAAATGTGAAACACAAGTGAAACCTGGTTTTGGAAAATGTGAAACATGAGAATCATAAAAAAGTAAATAGGTAATTTTATTTAATTGCTACAGTACTGGTAGTATCATTAGAGTCATGATAAAAATAGTTGAAGGTTCTGGGAAGTGTTTTGAAATTTGCATTTTTATTCAATGTTTGACGTAATCTCAACTGAGACATGAGTGTTTGTTTTATCACAGCTTTCCCGATGAGAGTGGTTGAGCTCAAGTGCATCAAATGAAAAGCCAATGAGAAGAATCTTGAAGGGGCGGGGCATGTCAGATACTACAGAGCATTTGATGATGTGATGAGAAACTGTAGTACGAGTTGATGTGAATAAAAGCATTGATCCATTTGGGCGGAAGTGACAAACTATAAGCTTTACATTCGTTTACATGTTTATATCTTCTAAATGTAAATTGTCACTGTTTTTTGGCACACTACCTTATCGATATCCTAAATACGAATACTACTGATACTAACATCTAAAACAACTATTTTAATGTCATGGGACCTTTAATTACAATATTCTAAATAGGATTTCGTATTTCCAGCACTACTATTTAAAAAAAAAAAAGTTACTTCTTATGTTTTAAATGCTACAATAAAAACCTGTAACTTGGTTAACATTAAGTTTCCTTCATATATACAGTAAATAAACATGAATAGAGTTCCTCCTCTTTGTTTTAACCCACACACTAGATTCTGTACCAGAAAAATAGTCCACTGTTTGATTCACTTGTATATTATGTAGAATATTTAATTTTTAAAGCTATTAGTTACTAGTTAATTAGTTAAAGTTATTAATAACTAATATGCTTATTTCATGTGGCTGCCATTTTAAAAAAAAATTAAAGCGAGGCTGCGGTGTGAAGAAACCCGGATGACCAGATGAGAATCAGCACTGTAAACATTGCAACCACATGCTGTGGACTACAAACCTCCAGCTGTTACCGTGATTTCAAAGTGCAGATGTGGTGTAAACATCAGTTTAATATCATTCAGTTAAATTTAAACAACTAAAAGCATATTAGGCCTTAAACTAAATCACAATCTCTTTAAGAGTAAAACGCTTTAGTGTCCTCCTAGGCTTCAGTTCATGGCACCAGTTAAACACCGTGGAGACACTTCCCTACTTCAGCCTATGTAACTTGGTGAGTAAGAAAACAATGCAGTCCTCTGTAAAATGTTCGGAGCATTCAGACACTCATTTTGTCTGTAATAGTGTTGTCACGATACTGAAATTTTAAAAACGTCCATTCCCAGCTAACATTTAAGCATGTTCATAAACACTGCTGATTTGCAATTATGTTCATGAAGATCATCAGTACACTGCTCTTCACTGAATGTAAACACAGATACACGGACACTGGAGCGATTTAAAGCTGTGAAGATCAGTTGAGTCATCAGCGGATCGCTTGGGTGTGTTTGCGTAACACCGTAAACGTCGATGAACAGCAGTGAACTAATGACCTTCACAGCCAAATCACAGTCATTTCTGTCGAGCACTGGTGAACACAATAGTAAATCAGCAATGTTTAAGAACGCGCTCAGCAGTGCTCAAATGTTAGCAAGATCTAAGATCTTAGATTTCATGACAAATCTAACACAGCGAAAGAATTAATTCATTAACTTGAGTTTGATAAATGGCATCTAAAACGTGTGTTTGGGGGAAAAAAACGTTAGCTAACTAGTGCCATTTCCCTTAACTTAGTTGAAAATGAGGTCCGATATCCCTTAATATTTTCACTATCCACTCAATATGGACCTTCGGGTCACTCGGAAAGAAGGAAATTTTAAATTTGTGTGACTTTCTTTTCACTGATAAGATGTACAGCCAAGCACACAACAATACGCCAAATCGCAGACGCCGTTCCCGTAGGACTCCAGGCCATACCTCTGGGTTTCATGCCACTTTCACTTTTGAAATGGCGGCCATGTGAAATCAGTTATGGTAACTAATAAACTTAAATTTTCTAAACTTGATCGTAAAGCAATGAACCTTTGTAAAGCTGCTTTGAAACAATAATTATTGTAAAAAGCACTATGCAAATAAATGTGAATTGAAAGTGTATTGGAATAATTTTTACTTTTTTTTACGTTTATTTTGGTCATTAAAAATATAATAACTTTTTTATCTTCACACAATTTCCCCTAGGTGTCCACCATTCCTTTTTATACAATATTTTGTTACCTTTTAAAACACTACGTGCAGAAGTCAAACCAACATCACACAACATAGTGATAAAATCATGTTATCCTGAAAAAAAATCTCATGACAGAACATTTTTGCCATATCGCCCACCCCTATATCTACAGAATGACATTGTGACTGATAATTAAAGTCAAGCATCATCAATACTCTCTCAATGCACAGTCTGTCTTACCCTCAGCTTCAGTGGGTCTAGGGCTGCTCTCAGAGTCTTGGTTTGGTTGTGTTTTGCACGCTTGCGAGTCCAGCTGCTGAATCATTGTAGGACAGATCTGTTGCAGGCCTCGCTCGTCTATACGGGACTGTTCGCTCATCCCGTACACTGCCAGGGTGTCTGCGGCCAAGCACTGAGAGCAGAGGACAGGACAGAGGTTTCAATTACTGAGCACAGAGGAGAAGCTTGAGTTACAGCATTGAGAAAGCACAGCTGTCACAGCACTGGATAGAAACCAGATTTAACCTTCACATCGAACACTGTCAGATTAACAATGTCATACTGAGATGCGCGTCAGGATTAGAGTTCGAAACGTGTCCTATAATAACTCTCTGGAGAAAAAAAAAAGTGTGGAAAAACTAAACATGCATTTCATAAGCTGCATTTAGGATGTGTCAATGTGTGTTTTTGTTGTGGTCATGAAAATATCATCAAAATTTAAAAATAAATAAATAAAAACAAACAAACAAACAAACACAGTGGGGGAAATAAGTATTGAACAATTCATGTTTTTTTTCTGGGAATAATATTTCTAAAGGAGCTGTTGATATGGAATTGAACCAGATTTTGGTAAAAACCCAAACAATACAAACATAAAAGTATAACAAAACCAAAAAAAAAGCTGTGTAATAACACAAGGAGAAAGTACTGAACTACTGAAACGTATTTAATACTTTATATAAAAGGCTTTTTTGGTGATGGCAGCTTAAAGATGACTCTCATATGGAGAATGAAATCGCATGAATTGCTCAGGTGTGAGTTTATCACAGACTTCAACAGAGTGTTGGTCTCGTCTATCAAATCTGATCTTTATTTAGTATTTTCTATTAGATTCAAGTCAGGGGGGCTGTTTGGGCCATTCTTCAGCTTGATTTTCTTTCTCTGAAACCATTTGATAGAGTCCTTGCCCGTGTTTTGGATCATTGTCTTGCTGAAATGTCCACCCTGGTATCATCTTCATCATCCTGGTAATGTAGATGTTGGACTGAAGCAGGTAATATTCATTTACACTGAAGTGGGGTAGACGGTTGCTGAAGAAATACTGAGTGATTCCAGCTGCTGTCTGGGCTTTCTACTGCCTTTTTCCGGTGTCATTTCATTACACAACTTAATTTGTAAACCATATAGTTTTGTTTTCTTTGCATATAAGGATTTATTTGGTTGTCACTAATATCTGAAAAAATTCAAAGCCAACAGCACCATTAGAAATATGTTTTCTGAGAAAAATGGTGGCGTTTTAAATAATGATTTCCCCCACTGAAAATAAATAGATAAACAAATGCTAATTGGCTGGGGATTTGTTGAGCTGAAAAATCAAAAGATTAAAAAACCCAGAAAGAATTTTCATATTATAATGTTTTGAATTAATTCAATATTGTAGGTGCAATGCAAAGTTTAAATATGTAATGGCATTATTTTTCTTCGGTTTCTTGAAACAAAATACATATTAACTGAAATATGTTGCCGTTTATGCACTTTTTAAACTTTCATTAAAATGGAAACAGACTTTTACTAAAACTACTGGTTATTGACACACTAAAATAAAATTTTACAGCATATTTAAAAAAGTATGGTTAAAAATAAAGTATTATTCGCCCTCCTGATGTTTTTTTCTTTTCAAATATTTCCCTAATGATGTTTATCAGAGGAAGGAATTTTTCCACAGTATTTCCGTTAATATTTTTTCTTCTGGAGAAAGTCGCATTTGTTTTATTTTGGCTGGAATAAAAGCAGTTAATTTTTTAAAAAGCATTTTAAGGTCAAAATTTGTATTATTATACACATAGATTATATACAGAACAAACCACTCGTTTACAATGACTTGTCTAATTAATCTAATTAAGTAGTAAAGCCTTTAAATTGCACTTTACGCTGAATACTACTATCTTGAAAAATATTTAGTAGAATATTCGGTACGGTCATCATGGCAAAGATAAAAGAAATCAGTTAATAAAAATATTATGTATAGAAACGTGTTTAAAAAATAATCTCTGTTAAACAAAAATAAGAGGAAAACAATTAAGAATATATGAATAAATAAGGCATCACAGTGGCGCAGTGGGTGGCTTGATTGCCTCACAGCAAGAAGGTCGCTGGTTTGAGCACCGGCTGGGTCAGTTGGCGCGTGGGTTTCCTCTGGGAGCTCCGGTTTACCCCACAGTCCAAAGACATGCGCTATAGGGGAATTGAATAAGCTAAACTGGCCGTAGTGTATGTGTGTGAATGCACAAGTCTATGGATGCTTCCCAGTGTTGGGTTGCAGCTTGAAGGGCACCCGCTGCATAAAAGATACGCTGGATAAGTTGGCGGTTCATTCCGCTGTGGCGACCCCTAATTAATAAATGGACTAAGCTGAAAAGAAAACGAATGAATGAATAAATAATATATGAAATATATAACATGAAATGTAAAATATAAACTGTACTATTTACGATAGTTTGAACTCATTTACTTTTTAGTCTTATTTGTGTATGTAAGATGTGCAACACTGTGTAAATATTTTACTTCTAGTCCTTGAAAGATTACAGATTTACCCCTTTACATAAATGCTCTCAAAGGCATACAATAACAATGTCTGCTAAATATGGCCTTTTATGATTATGGACATTGTGGATACAGTACAATGTGTCGTTACTCTTTGCTTAACTTACTTACCGAGAGGTGCCAGAAAAGACAACTGCTCTGATAAAACACTAAAATGACGTGAACATAGAAAACTCAGAACAAAGACAAACATTTATGGATCTGCAAGACCAGAGCGGTTCATTGTAAATACCAGGAATTTCAACCAAAATATACAGAAACCATTTAACTGTCAAAAAAAATAAAATAAATAAATAAATAATAGGATGACAATTGAATTGGTATATTAGAATGCTGAGTGACAACAAAAAAAAATGGAGTTAAGAAATGAATTACGTTATATAAAATAACATAACTGACCTAAAAGTTCAGAGTTGCTGAAAAGGATTAAATCTCTGTCATGTCTTACGAAGCACTCGCAGAAGATCAAACTCTTTTGTGTCAGGAGTGAATCAGCGCAGACACTGAGCTTTAAATACCGATTTTAAACCAAAGCATGTGAACGAAATTATTTATTTTTTTTTTTTACTTGTCCCAAAGGAGGTCATGAGAAAAATCTGGAAAGAATATTGTCAGGTGCAAAATATTAATAACATCAGTGAAATGCTGTATGGTTGATTGTTAATAATCGGTTCAATAATTGGTTAAAAGGTGACATGGCTGCCACACACCACCAGCATTTAGGCCAGGGTGATAAAAACATAATAATTAGCACGTTATAGCTTTCCCTTCATAAAAAATGATAACTTGCTCAATAAACGTTTACAGCTTCAAAGCAAAACTAAACTCATTTGCACCTTGTGAACTGAATATCCATTCTGACAAACCACACTCAACAGCAGAGGTGAGAGTTTAGGTTTGTTTACCAGCAGATACTGTAGATCTCAAATTGATCATGTGAAGCATTTGGATTTAGTGAAGAACACACATTTTTGTAAAAAAAATAAAATAAAAATATAATAGTAATAATAATTTTTAAAAAATGATTGCAGTTGGTAGGTGCTTTCACATCTCTGCGGTTGGCTTGTTAACAGCAAACTATTGTAAAATTGCAGTTATCGAGACAGCCATAGCAATCTAACATTTGCTGCAATCTCAAGCAGAGAACGCTCCACATGTATGGGCCGATCACACAGAGCACGCTTTTCCATTTTCCTTTTTTGCAGTGCAATGTGTTTATGTTGCTAGGCAACCACTGATTCAGCTGCGTATTGTGTGTGAGTGCTGTTGTTGATATGGTTATGATTTTAATATTTGATGATGTTGTGATATTCAAGATTTGTGAAGTCATACAGCTCCAGATAACTCAAAACAGCAACCACAAGTCTACTACTCAGTAGGTACTACATTTGAATTTAAATGTACTACTCGGCTGTTAGAATTATGTTCTATACAGTATGAATGCGAGGAGTATGAATAAAACTGAACGTAATACATCCACCATTTTGTCTACACACATCAGTTGCATCGCTTTACTCCCATTCTCTCACGGTGCATCATGGGATAGTGTCTCATCCATTCGATGCGCACTTCAGAATCTCGCCAGAAGTAGTAGGTCATCTAGGTACCTCTCACATACTGTTTTGGCGAATTCTATGAATTTGGAAATACCACTTGGCTCGAATACGGTTTTTAGCGTATTATATAATATGGAAGTATGTGATTTCAGACTTTGCTAAACACTGCTGTCACCTAGACAGAAACCCCGCCTTTTTTATTCTCCAATCAAATGAAAGCAAAGATGCGACTGATATACGGTGCTTTTTCTACCCAGATTGACTTCTTTTCAAATGTGGGTGCACAGTGTGCAATAGTAAAAACACGTGGTACAGCAGGCGGTTAAAATGCGAGGCGCGCATGGGGCATAAGCAGTGCGCAAAACACCCCCGACCATTATCAAATCCATCAAAAGGGTGTCTCTCAACCCAAAAAGCACATTCCGTGTGACTGGCCCCTCAGGCTTCACATTTAGGTTTTGCAGTCCTTGGTTAAGCTTTTTTATCCAATAATAAAGCAGTAGACAAATCTTTAAAATATATTTTGAATGATGATGTTTATTTTAGTTTAGCCAGAATATATTAAGTTTATGTATTATTCTGCTGGGTGCACAATCTCTCACAATCTCTGTGGGAGACCACATGGGAAAACCAGGTTGCTGTTGGAAGTGGTGTTAGAGAGGCCAGCAGAGGGCGCTCAACCTATGGTCTGTGTGAGTCCTAACGCCCCAGTAAAAGTAAAAGGGACACTTTACTGTCAGTGGGCGCCGTCTTTCGGAAGAGACATTAAACCGAGGTCCTGACTCTCTGTGGTCATTAAAAATCCCATGGCACTTCTTGTAAAGAGCAGGGGTGGTGTAACCCTGATGTCCTGGCCAAAGTTCCTCAATTGGCCCTTACCCATCATGACATCCCAATCATCCCCATCCACTGAATTGCCTCTATCACTGTCTCTTCCCTCCACCAATAGCTGGTGTGTGGTGAGTGCACTGGCGCCGTTGTCCTGTGGCTGCCGTCGCATCATCCAAGTGGATGCTGCACACTGGTGGTGGTGTGGAGAGACCCCCCTCATGATTGTGAAGCGCTTTGGGTGTATGGCCATACACAATAAATGCGCTATATAAGTACACATTACATTATATAACATTATAATATCAAAATATGATTTTACTGATTACCGCTATCGGCCAATATAGGACTTATCAGTAGGGGTGGGTATCGTTTGAGGTTATTTCGATACCGGTGCAAAATCGATACTTTTAAAACGGTACCGGTGCCAAAACGGTGCCTGAACCGATACTTTTGAGCCACAAAATTATGGTGGATGACTCTAGAAAAAGTCTTTTATTTGATATATATATATATATATATATATATATATATATATATATATATATATATATATATATATATATATATATATATATATATATATATATATATATATATATATATATCTTTAGGTAGGTTTACAAACATGTGTACTTCTCATTGAGTCTACCTTATACTTCAGCCGTTTGCATTTCTCGCGATCCCAGAAGCTCCCTGTGATCTTAACTAGCATGCGTTTTAGAATTCTAAACATAGGTTTCTAACAGGGTACACTCAAGTCGACTGCTGGGCGCTGCGGACCGCTGCAGAAACCTATGTTTAGAATCCAAAAATGCGTGGCGCGACTATTCGGGACACTTCATGTTTCTGCCACGCCACAGAATGTCTGGTGTGCAGTGTCGCGGCTTCGAGCGGCGCATCCGGTGCCTCAGTCAAAGTTAATTCAGTGTGCGTGGTTATTAGTTTCTGTGTACAAGCTCGGCACTTGAAACTAGCACACAGTTGGCTGTAAAACTGTAAAAAGACACAAATGATTTTGTACTCTCTGCTTGGTCTGTGTCCGAGTCGTACATGTACGACTGAATGCAGATCTTCTCCTTCTCTTAGTCTGCCTGTCTGACTCTGTTGCAAACACAGAGCTCATGGCCCTGCCCACTTGTTACATTGGGCGGGAAGCCGAAACTAGTCTACATGTGAAGCAACACACCCCTAAATCAGCGAACTGTGGACACACCCCCAACATGACACTTTTTAACACATTATAATAAAAAAATCTGAACTGTGTTTTAAACTGAACCTAAACTGGCACACTCAGAAAAACCATAATATTAATATTAAATCATAAAAAAAGAGGTAAACTATGTTCCCTTTAATACAGTATTTATTTTCCAAAATTTTAATGCCCATTTTCTTTATTTCTGTATGCAAACATATTGAAAAGTATTCATTGTACATTGACTAAACAAATTTGTATTTGTGTGAGCAAAAAGCAGATATGAAAACACTGTTTGGAAAACAAACACATTGCAAGAAATAAAGACCAAAATTACTACATTTCAGGAGGATTTGTTTTAGTATTTGCTGTCTAAAAAAACTAAATAATAAAAACATTATTCCAATGACAACATTCAACTTTGCTGTTATAGTTGTGACGTGGACTCTGCTATTCTTTTAAATTTAGAGCAACTATTAAAACTACAACTTTGTAATTCTAGCTATCCTCCTTGGTGTGAACGGGCATTAAATTCTGCTAAACTTTCTGTAATCTTCTTGACTGACCTTAGATGCATTGGTCCTGGTGGGCTGCGTTTTACTGTCATGGTCTTCGATCTGCCCTCTGTTTAACCTCACGAGGAGCGATCGGAGCTGAGGAACGGAAATGCTTGCGTTGTCTCCATAGCGCGTCAGCAGCTCCTGAAGGACTTGAGCGGGAGACGCTCCATCCTGACCTCGAACATCTCCTATTGGCCACTGCAGTAGGCCTAAAGTCAGGGCCAGGCCAATGGTCAAGGTCAGCTGTCTGCAGCCACTGGCTCGTCTCAGGGTCATGTCGGAAACACGTAAAGCACTGTGTGCAGAGATAAAATAAAAATAAAAAAGAAGAAGAATTTTAGAAAATGAATGAGATTTAATGCATTAATGACCTCAACCAAAAACATAAGCAGGGCCCAACAATAAGAATCAGAAAGAGCTTTAGAAAGAGCTTTATTGCCAGGTATGTTCACACATACGAGGAATTTGTTTTCGTGACAGAGCTTCAACAGTGCAACAGGATAACAGAGACAGGACAGAAAACAGATAATAAATATATATTTAAAAAAAAATAGAAGTAGTGAGTGCAAATATACCGATTGACAAGTGTATGTATGTGTTTATTACTATATTCAACATTATATGTGCAGCTGTTATGTGCAAATTGGCATGTAAGTGTGTGGTTAAATAAGTGTATGTGTGTATAAAAGTGTATGGCAAGTAGTGATGTTGGTTCCACAATTATTATCATCAAGTGTTCATGAGATGGATTGACTGAGGGAAGAAACTGTTTCTGTGTCGGGCTGTTCTGGTGCGCAGTGCTCTGTAGCGTCGACCAGAAGGTAAAAGTTCAAATAGCCAGTGTGCTGGGTGTGAGGGGTCCAGAGTGATTTTGGCAGCCCTTCTGCTCGCTCTGGATAAGTACAGAGGACTGTAAGGACAGTAGACAAGATCTTTACTGGCCCGATCGGGACAGTGCCGTCTTGTCACTAAAGTTTGATTTGACTGTGAGTATTTGCCAATTCTGTGCATTTTAAGTTTGTGTTTTAAGCCTTTAAAAATGTACCTTCTCTGTGATGTCAAACACTATATTGCTTTTCGGTTCTTCTTATATGATTTGATGTTGAGCATGCTATTTTTTTCCCGTAACCTGGTAACAACCATTGCAGTGAAGTGACGGCCACATGGCAGCAACATCAGATTATAAGAGTCTATAAAATGCATGTTTTTAACGTCTTGGAAGCAGACATTTACGTGGGAACAACACAACAAAAAAAATGAAGTGATGTTTTGCACAATTTGCCATCAGTACGATGAGTCAGCAAATTCCAAAGTGCAATAAAATACCTGGACATTTTCCATACTGCTCTTTTTGTTTGCATTACACTTTGAATTTTGCTGATTATACATGTAATAACATTTTTTATTTATTTATTTATTTTTTCTAGATTGACAGACATTATTTTTGACACATTGTTTAAAATATGTGGCTAAAATCAGCTACTAACTTCTCTCTCTTTTTTTGGTGGGACCAGTGAAAATTTTGCCAGGGCAAGTAAAAATCTGAATCATTGGCCCAATCGGACCAGTAGAAAAAGTCCTTAGTGTTACCCGGATAGGTGTTCATTACATGTATAATAATGATAATAGTGAACTACATCTTACAGAGAGATCTTTAAAGATCCATAGAGAAATCCGTCTTTACATAGACATTTTCAACATGCGAAAGCAGTGAATGTGATTTATTAGCTAGATAAAAAAAAGCATAAATAAATTCATGTACATTATTCCCAGAAACTATAGACACATTTAGACACTGTTTTAACAAACTTGCATTTTACTTCATTAAATATGTACTGTGCATTATCTTAAGTACAGAACACTTGTTCATGTGGACCAATTCCTAATAGTCATGGTAAAGATATGATTGATAATTTCAGCAATGTTCTACACTAAAATATTTAGTTTGAATAAAAAATTAAGTTCAGCTTACTTGTTTTAGTATTCAAGCTCAATAAACTAGTAAACTAAGTAAACTAGCCAATCACAAAATATCAAGAATATGAAAATATATTACAAAGAAATGCATTTGTTGTTGGTTAGAAAAATCATTTAGTTTCTGAATATTTGAAGTTTATATAAAAAAGAAACAAACTGAAAAAAAAAACTGTAATAAAATTACCACAAATAAAAACTAAAATTAGGTTCAAATTATTTATAGAAGAAGAGTCTATAACTCAAGATAAAAATGATAGTATATAATAAATATTATTCTAAATATTTATTAGAAAATATTAAGGTACAATAAAATAAATAAATAAATCCCAAATATGGGACGATAACCATTTTCAAGGTATACTGCGGTTTGAAAAAGTCAAGGTTTTAAAACCACCAAAATTTTCCGCTGTTCCGTTCCTACGGTGCATGTACGATTTTTTATTTATTTTTTGAGTTTTTTAGGACAACAATATCTCCAGCAGAAAATATATCCAAAAATGCCATTTTAAATCGTAAAGAAATCGGTGTTTTTTTAAACAAACGAAGACAGCAGAAGTTTATAATTCATTTAAATTATTTAGCCTGCTGCTCCAAAATATTTAAAAGGTCTCTTAAAATAAACTATATTGTGTTCAGAGGGGAAGAAAAGTTGTTTTTACCCAGACATTTAAAAAGAACATATTTTAGAGCAGTAATCACAATACCGTAAAACCGTGATATTTTTATCTAAGGTTCTCATACATCAGAATCTTATACCAGCCCATGTCTGATCCCAAAACACAACAGCTAAATGTCTGGGGAGTTCAATCTGACACACCACCAACTTTTTTTTTTTTATTTAGTACACAGGCACAAAAACTAAAAAAAAATACTTATAGTACTTCTACAAATCACTACTAGCACTAAACAGGTAGTTCTAATCTCAGCTAACAGATAAACAGGTAGACATGCTTAAAACATGGCAGAATATCTCAGGCAACACTGGAGCTGTTGATACAGTCAAGAGAAACTATTCAGGTACGTGTTTAAAAAGACACTGAGATTCAATCTCTCGTAATGTCCTGATGGATGAAAGGTTAACCATTTTTTTTTCAAAACAACAGAACAAAGTCCAGTTTTTAAATTTATGACCTCCTAACATGCAAGTCACAAACACTGCATAATTGGCCCCAATGGGCCCCTCTGAACACGTCCCAAAGGCTACTGTTGTAGAGGGAGGTGCAGAGCCGCAGCGTAAACCCAAACCAGTCATTACCTGAGTAACAATATGGAAAATTACCATCTCTGAACCCATAATACTAATGACTAACTTTGGGATTTACACAACTACAGCTCTTAATATACATGTATAATAAATAGGTAAGTAAATAAATAAATAAAAGCTCGACAAAAGGCACAATTGGGCAATTGTAATCAACTTACATGACACACCATCAGTAATAAAACAAAAATCCAACATTTAATAAAACTCTAAAGTAGAGGTGTGCCATTTTCATGCCGTGCACAACAATACTGGTATAATACCGGTTTTAGGAATGTACTGACATGAAAACCCAAAACTGAAAGCAAATATTAATAATACATCTGGCCGAAAACTGAAACTGCTTTGCAACAATTATTTATTGAATAATATAAAAGCGATTTGGTAAGACTAACTCAATAACAAATTACACCGGTTTAAAATATATACAATATAATAAAATAACAAATATTATACAGAGTAAAATTTACAGTAAACAAGTCGAGAGGTGTCATTTTACCAGCATTGTCATGACAGCTCAGAAGCACTATTGCAAGCATCAGGTAGAAGTATATTACATAGAACTGTTTCATCAGGTTATTGGAGCAAACTTTATATTTATGCATGTGCCACACATGTTTGCAAATACTATAGGGGTACATGAACAAAATATTGAGCTTTTTTGAACTTGGACCATGGAGCGTGTACAAGCTGATTAACGTGCGCTTTGCTCCACTTGCACTTTGGTTGGCTCATTGAAATAAATCGGTTTCATAGCGCATTGTTTCCTGTCGCCTGTTTGAAAGCCATGCGGCACAGCATAGCATTTTTTCCGCTTCATTTTTGACCAAAATAAACCCAGAATTGCTGTTTTTTAGAAAATTTGGTGCATCCCTAAAATTTTTACATCATATAAGTTTTTTTTATTCATATTGCTACATGTTATCAGTGTTATAGTTATGATGGTGTGTGACTGTTAAAATATGAGCTCTTTTAATAGTATGCAAGTGATTTGGCTATAAGTTGTTTACATAATATGACATTCAAACACAATGTGATTAGTAGTCCAGATGTGATTTAAACTGTAAAGAATAAAATAAAATCATGTTTACCTTAAGTACTGAAACTGGGTCTTGCCCAGATATATTAGTTACTCTCAGGTACACTAAAGAACACTTTCTATTCTTTTAACGTCAATCTACATCACGTAACACACTCCAACACACCAAAGACATCACAATCAGACTCCAGTGGTAGACAGATGTCATAAATAAAAAAATAAAAAAACATTTAATTCACAAAATCTTGTGACTGTCTCTTTTACAAATATGCACAATGTTTCACAGGAGCTTGTAAACGAGAGATACTGTTTTACAGTGGACTCAAGCTGGTGCACTTCAGAATTAAAGCTGCTCGATATGATTAAGTTCGAATTCTGAAATATTTGCCATATTTGATTGCCTATGATTGGTGCCCAATATCATGTATAGTATACCTTTTATATGGTGCGTTTCGGTCTTATTTAATGTTGATAAACAGCAAGTAATTATACACCTTCAGTGTGTGTTATTTTAAAAATAAAAGAATAACATGTTTGTATGGTGTCTACAATAAATTATGTGACTGATTAATTGCCTCTTAACTACTACACCCTCTAAGTTAACAGTACACAGACTAAAAAACAGGAACAAAACATTGCACAATCATCCAGATCAGAGTTAATCATGGCAATGTTTAACTCATTTAACTTTGTTTTTTTATTTTTTCATTCAAATCTCTGTATGGTGCCAGCTGTTTTAGTGAAAATGGTTCATTATTTCTTACCAGGTCAAAATGTTCGAGTGCCTGACAGGAACAAGCCGGCCCAAAATGTAACTAATCTCAGACTCTAACACTATAGTACTGATACAAAAATCACTAGCACTGCAGTGACCAATCAAAATTAATCTTATTTGTTTTTTCCCTTTTGTTTATCAGTTTTGAACTGTAAATACTCTGAGAACTGGATTATTGAAACGGCCAATCTGAAAGCAAAATTAGCTTGATCCAGGTATTCAGACGAATTAATAACATAATTGAATTTTTTTTATTGAAGGGGGGGTAATTTTACAGTACACTACCTGACAATAGTCTTGTCGCCTGTTCAAGATTTAAGAACAACAAATAATAACTTGGCATCTAGTTGATTATTTGCTATCAAAAGAGGCTTATATGAAAGGCAAAGGCCTCTAGATTACGCTTGTTTTACCAAAATAAAATATGATCATGCCTTGATCTTTAATTCTTTAATTAGGACAGTAAGGTCTGACCTTGCATAGACAAATGTCTTGTCACTTAACAGAAATAATGTATAGAATATAACGTCATGGTGCAGTGGAAAAAGTATAAAATTAATATTGTGTATGACACCCATGAGCTTGGAGGACTGCATCCAAACACCTCTGCATAGACTCAAACAACTTATTTATAAAGTCATCTGGAATGGCAAAGTGTTCTTACAGGACTCCCAGAGTTAATCAAGTTTCTTTGGATTCATTTTCAATGCCTCCTCCTCCATCTTACCCCAGACATACTCAATAACGTTCATGTCTGGTGACTGGGCTGGCCAATCCTGGAGCACATTAGCTGCGTTTGCGCGTTTCCACGTTTCCACAGGGCGAGCCAAGGCCAGTCGCGTTTCTACTGTCACTTCCAGGGCCTGATCCAACCAGCAGCCGCCTTTTTTGGCCTGCCGAATACCTTGGGCCAAATAGGGCCAGCTGGGCCTTCTGGGCGGAGTGAAAGGAGAGGCAGAGTTTGCCCTAGTCTTTTAAAAAAATGGCATGCAGTCATTACACTAGTTTTCCGATTGCACACGAGCACATGCGCCAAACAAATAAATAAATAAGGGAAAGTAAACATATAGCTGGTCAGTTTAAGATAGGCTAATACATAAAACACCTTATAGGATAGGGGTCTTTTTGCTTATGATCGCCCTTATGTTTTCCTTTTAAAATGTAAGGATGTTGCACAAAATAAAAAAGTTTTAATTTATAAGTGACTTTTCTTTCCTGTGTCCTGTGATGTTTCAACAACGCATGATAATCTTTACACTATATTAAAGACACAGCAGCCAGTAAATGTTGTCAAGAGTTTTTGTCAAGTTTAAAAGGTGTGTTTGTGCATGATACATGCGCATTTAGATGCCTGTTTGTGTGCGAGAGACAGGGCGAAAGAGTGCTCGCTTCACAGCTCTGTTGATGTCGCGAGCGGCTCCGTTCTTTTTCTCATTTATTTTGGAGATAATACAATGTGAATACAACAGAAATACATAAAACTTTACAAATTACATGTCCACTTTTGTAGGCTCAAAACAATAGTGTCATATCTCGATAAAAGAGCATAAGCTACATTGAAATAATTTAAAAGATTACAAATATCGGATATAATAAAATCACGTTAAATAAATAAAGCAATAAACAACAAACAAAAGCCATAACAATATCGGCATATATACAATACAGAAATTAAACCGTTTTTAAGCCATATATAACTTTCATTTTACAAAGGCCGATCTGAAAAAAAGATTTTAGATATTTTCTAAAAACAAACACCGAAGGAGGTTTAAAATATTATTTATAAAGTATTTGGATAACAACATCAAACAGAGCAGTTTTGGGTGAGAGCAGAAACTACCATCTTTTCTGTCATCCAGTCCTGCTCAGCGCCGCTTTACAAACGCATTGGGGAAAACCGCAAATACAAAATGTGTTCTTTGTCCTCAAACAAGTGTTTATGTTTTTATATGACGTGGTGAAATTTATACGTGAAATTTTAAATGTAGAGCTTTATTAGTGGACAGCTGCTGAACGCAACAAAATATAGGCTATATTTTATTACTTGATCTTATGTGCTGAAACCATAGACTGTAAAATATATGAACGTAGTATCCGTGACGTCACCCATAGGTTTCTGAACACTGCAAAAGAAGCTACAAGTAAGCGCGGCAAACCATCGCCATTTTGTTCGCGCGTCATCGCACCCACGGCGGGATACCAAACAACGGCAAAGAGGTGGAGAGTGAGCGGAGCTACAGACACCTGCTGGCACTTTGCTTATACCTGGCAGACAGACTTTACTTTGGGAGAAACGCTTGATACTTTATTACCTGCGATTCGTTTGTGTCTGACCACATGTGCTTGGCTGTACACTATATCAATAAAGTGTTTAGACTTTCAAAAACACTGTAGTAATACATTGAGCCACTAAGCATTGCTCTTATGACGTTTTTCTACAGGAGGAAAACGTGAATTACTTCCAAACACTTCAGATGTGTGTGTGTTAGTAAATGCAAGACTATTGATGAACTCCAGAATAACACTGTATGATAACGCTTCAGATGACTGTTCTAGAGCCTACAGGTAATCAATCTGTCACATTCTGGAGTGCTTTACAGCTCTAAAGAAAAATATTAATGATAAATGATCTTAAATAAAACAAATACATTTATAGAGATGGTATACAAGTATATAACTTTACTCACATGGGAAACTGAGGCCACGTGAATGGTTTGTGAGCACAATTAAATGCACACAGCATCCCAGATCATCTGATAATTGTAAGAAATAAGTCCAAAAGGCAGCTGACTGTGTAAAGCCACATAAAACAACACAAAAATACGATGAATATGCCGAGATCAGTGGCTAATCTGCCGGACTCAGCTAAGGTGAAGTGACGGCGACCAGCGAGACCTAGCTGTCACTCAAGTGACCACGCCCTTAATTATGCAAACTTAATATAACCTAATATAAAGGAAATGGATAAGTTATAAAAAAATTCACCCCCCTCACAGTTGTCATGGAGGGTAATAATAGCTATATGAACCAAAATCGTTCTTTGTACCAGGCTGTAAACACCTTTTTTTCTGCTGTAAAGTTGGCCATTCTAACAGTGGGCTCAATTGCAACTTGCTCTATTATGGAGCCAGGACTAGCGGAATTTTGATGAATTGCAGTTTCAGTTACTTCCGTATAGGCTTCCCTAGGGACAGCAGGAGGTTGCCTGTGGTTTGTAATGTAATGGGCAGCACAAATGTCTGTTCAGGCTGTTGATGTTGCCATCCACTCAGCAGATCTCTCCCACACCCCCATACTGAATGTAACCCCAAGCCATGATTTTTCCTTCACTCAACTTGACGGATTTGTGTGAGAATATTAGGTCCATGTGGGTTCCAATAGGTCTTCTGCAGTATTTGTGATGATTGGGATGCAGTTCAACAGACGATTCATCTGAAAAATCTACCTTTAGCAATTTTTTCAAGTGATCAACTAGAAGTCAAGTTCTTATTTGTTGACCTTATAACTGGGGTCGACGACAAAACTTTTGTCAGGTAGTGTATGTGTGTGGCTAGTGTGGTATATGTGAATGCTATCTGTGTGTGTGTGTGTGTGTGTGTGTGTGTGTGTGTGTGTGTGTGTGTGTGTGTGTGTGTGTGTGTGTGTGTGTGTGTGTGTGTGTGTGTGTGTGTGTGCGCATATGGCAGGTTACAAGCCATCCAGATGGTTAGCCAGGCTTTGGTAAACTTGGGAAACAGTTTTCCAAACAAGAAATAGAATTGGACATCTAGGTAAACACACTTCCCGCACGTTCCTGTGACAAACACACATCTCTATGCTGGTCCTACAGTGCGGATAACAATTTCTCAACTCTCCAGCAATTGCTCCAGCATCACAAGAGTGTGCACTCAGCAGAAACAGGTGCAACATCCACTCTATGACACTTGAGATGTGTTGTTTTGTTGTTCCCGCTCTACAATCCCACCTTCATTTTGCTTCCGGTCCACTATACATACAGTTAAAGTCAAAATGATTAGCCATATTTCCTAATTGATGTTTAAAAGAGCAAGGACATTTTTCACATTATTTCCTATAACATTTTTTTTTTTTTTTTTGGAAAAAGTCATTTTTTTTGGGTGGAATAAAAGCAGTTGTTGTCATTATTACTATTTATTTATTTATTTTGCAGTAACAACAGTTTATTGGATTCAATGTTTCCATCTAAAAATGCGAATTAAATTTATGTGCACAACTGGAATATTGCACAAAGGACGTGCAAATACAGCAATGTTTCCATCCAAGTAGTCAAAGAGAACAAAACAGTCACTTCCTGATTAACTGGCGACAAATATCAACAATAAAAACGGAATTTGCTGTGATAGGACAAGGTGCGTTAATCTTTTTTTTTATTTAATAAATTACTTTCACCTCAGAAGATGAAGATGATGATGATAAAAAAATTGGTAGATGAAAACAAGATTTTTTTAAATTTATGGGCATCTTGACGTTTCAGTCAACCAATTTTTTATGTGCATCTTCAAAATGCGAATAAAAATAAGTGGATGGAAACGTAGCTAGTGAGAAAGAATAGGTTTGAGCTACATAAAAATAACTCTAATGTCAGAGCTCTTTTGAAAACTTAAGCTGAAATCCAACACCTATATCGGTTTTATTTTCTTCAATTTTTTCATTTTCATTTTACAGAAAAACAGTAGTACTGGTATCTCGTAACAAGCACAGCAGTTTTTGTTAGACATTCATACAAATGCTTGAAAGCAAAGACAAAAATAAAATGAAATTATAAATCAAATTTGGAAAGACAGTCACAGAGTACCCTCAAAAAAAATTCCAGAGGCAGGACCAAATGCGCCAAAACACCTCAGATCTTTGATGCAAATCGTAGGTTAATTTTTCCAGTGGTAAGAGTCTGGTCGCCTGACTCATATTAACTGAACATATTGACTGTACGTATCTGAGCAGTTGACCATATTATTAGTATGAGCAATTGCGTGCAAATGTCAACCTTGCCATAAAAAAAAAATTATGTTTTCACAAAAATATGGAAACTGTTTCTGGGTTTTTTGTGTAAAAAAGTATTTTACAGTCCTTTAGAAATATTCAAAAATGCATCTGTCAATGTTTTTAAACTATTCTATTTGATTTACTAAAGTCACACAAGTGGCATTTTCACATCTGTCACATCCATAACAGAGAGACGTCACTTCCATAACGACACCTTCTCATAAATATGAAAATATTAAATAAAATTAAACCAATCATTTTTGTTTTATAGAGAGACAACTCTCATCCTTTTGGTTATCATCATTTCTTTTTGATTGTGCAGTTTAATTCACAGAATTTCTACCAAGTATGTATTCTGTAAACCCGCAGACATTTTATGTCACATCCATAACGCATGTTTATTTTCCTCATTTAAAGTACAAAACATGTTTACAGACTGATATTTTTATGATCTCTTAACACTGTGGTCAGTTGTTCCGGAAAATATGAAGAAAAGTTGCAACAATGTTAACATATACTTTCTATGCGAATTTATGTTTTGAGTTTTTACTGCAAATGTCACATCCATAACGCTGGAATTGCTCTATACATTTTTTGGCCAAGTATATACAAAAATTCAACACACTTTATTTATCAGGTTCAAGACACAGTTCCACTGTACAATTCAGAAAGTATAACTTTGGGGACAAAACCAAAAATCTTTCAGATTAAATTTTCAGTTGTTAAAATTCAATATGATTAGCTCCTTTAAGAAATTGTATTTTTTAATACGCTATAGAACGAACTACTGTTGTCCATCTAGGAATGGGACGATAACCGGTTTCAAGATTTACCGCGGTTTAGAAACTTAAAACTTTCTGTTATACCATTCCTAAGGTATTTGTAAGTTATTACAACGACTATTTTTGGAGTTGTTTTTTTGTTGTTGTTGTTGTTGTTGTTGTTGTTGTTGTTGTTGTTGTTAGGGCAACAGTAAAAAAGAACCCTCCACATCACATGCTACTGGTGAGTCCATGATTCAGGAAACATCTGAAAAACAAATCTCTTGTAAGCCAACATCCAGCATGCTGTAGAGCTGAACAGTGCAGTGGCTTACTTTATATCCAAAGAAAAAATAAAATAAAAAGATATCTAAAGATGCCTTTTCAAGTTGAAAAGAAATTTGTGAAAAGACAGCAGAAGTCAATGACTCATTTAAATTATTTAGCCTGACATACGTTTCAAAAAAGCTAGAATGACGTTGACTGAAACTTTCTGTCATACACCACGCCCACCAAAAGGGTACACTGTTAGTGGAAACGCAAGCCTGATAAAGATGACCCGTACCAAACCGAACCGTACCGTACCAGTCAGTGGAACCGAGCCATTTGTTGTCTGAGGATGCGCGGCAGTCGTCATGGTAACACAACTCTCTCAACTGCCACTCATAGTTCAGAAGATGCAGCTAAACTGTTCAGTGCAAACTCACTATAATTGTATTTGAGTAATTCAAATACAGTGTATATACACATAGAAATAAAAATAAATAAATTAAAGTGAAACATATACAAATAATTTACTTTGTGACCCAAACTATATGTGGGATAGCCACAATATGGTAAAACAACAATATTATTATGTGTAGGTCTACTGTTGAATTTTTATGTTCGAGACATATGCTTGCAATCGGTCATTGACAACATTTTTAGACAATTTTTTTCTACTGGTAAAATCAGACATTTGTCATTATCAGATTCCCTCTTGAATTATATTCAACATTATATAAACTGTGAGGTCAGCAAACGTGAACCGCGTTATAGCGAGGGACCACTGTATATAATAAAATTGTTTGCAACCAGTTACCTTATAACAATTTAGTAAATCCAATGAATAATTTCTTCAATATAGGACCACGATGATCCATTTAAACTGTGGTTTATCTGGGTCAAAGTTACTGAAAAAATATAGGCACACTACTGAAGTGCCAATAAAACTTCGGAAACAACCATAAAGAACTTGATTTACAATTCAGCCAACACTCTTTGCTTGCTTTAAAGCAGAGATGCCCAAAGTAGGGCCAAAGTTGGCCCACGGTAACCTTTGATTTGGCCCGCAATCTTAGAGAGGGAGAATGTTGGTGGTTTGGGCGAATGCCTTTGACAGAAATAGTCAATTTGAATATTGAATTTAACGTAATCTTTTGTTTTCTAGCTTTACAGAGCTATAAAAAAAGGCAACTGAAATTAAATGATTCAATTAAATGTTGTAAATGAGTCTGTAAATGACTTTTAAAATGTAAATACAGTCACTTGACATACAGTACATCTGACATCTATGAGCATATCAAATGCAGGTGCAGTTCGACTAGCGTATTCAGCATTGAACTCCATTGTGTTATAAATGGAATTATGGTTTTACAGTAATAACTTCAATATAAAATGTTAAAAATGATACAGCATTAAATAATAAATATGATTTAAAGCAAAGTTTTCTAGTTGTTTTTTTAAATCTTACAAAATAAATGACGAAATTCCCCTGGGCAAACTTAATGTAATATGGTTTAGTATATATTTGGCCCACAGCCCTCAATCAAGTTTGGTTTTTGTCCCTTCATAGGAAAAGTTTGGCCACCCCTGCTTTAAAGTAATTGACCCTCGACTGAGTGTGTCAGAGACCATCTTCAAAGATCAGTGAAAAGTGAGTTTGTGCAAGAGAACCTGACGATTTTTAATCCAATTTGATTAAATATATATGGGAGTTCAATATTGACTCAGTAAAATGTTGGCAATTCTTTCTCTGGATCAGGGTGTAAATTGCAATGTGTGTAAAAGTGCATGAGAATGTTTATAAAAACAGCAGGGTGTGTGTTTGAAGGAGAGGTTAACCGCACCATGCTGATGTCGGTCGTGGTGTGCTGACTGTGCTGCTCACGCATGTGGGTCATAGAGATAGAGGAAATGTGATCTCAATAACGTCTCCATTATTTAAAGGTTTCCAAAAGGCAAAGTGTACTTTTGTAGTAATGCACAGACCTGTGATCAGCTGACAACTCAACCTAATGACAAACAGGTCTTTTACATGACATGCCATTGTATTATTTAAAAAGAAGAAAAAAAAAAAAAACAGAAACAGAAATTAAGGATAGCTCACGCCAAAATGTTATTGTCTTCAAATAGTCTTTAAGACATTTTCCTCTTAAACTGACAGCCATTGATTTTAAAAGCAGGACAAATTTTTTTTTAAATAAAATGATAAAGGTCAATGGCTACTGGATTGAAACAAGGCATGGGATGATAGCCGGTTTCAAGGGTTACTGCCGTTTCGAAAGAAAAAAAAATTAAAACCCTCTGTTATACCATTACCAGTGTTGGGCAAGCTACTAGGAAAATGTTGTGAGGTAAGCTCAAATAAACTTTATTAAACATCTTTTGAGCAAAATATAAACTCAAACACAGGGGTTTCCCTCCCTGTTTACAAATAAACAGCTGCACAAAAATATAAAAGCTGCACAAAATCTTTGATAAATAAAATACAGTACAGGTTTTTCTCCTGCATAAAACTGTTGCACAACATTTCAAATTCTAAACAAAATCTTTGATAAATAAACTAGTTTTTTTTTTCCTGCTTAACACTATACACAGCTCTACTGTGCTGTTGTGCAAATAACAAAGTAAACAGAACCATAGAAAATAGCTACATTTTCAGAGGAAAAAAGGAACACACTTAAATAGTAACACAACAAAGTATTGTAGGATAGAAAAAGAACCCTATTGAATATGAAACACACAGTATTTTATGTCACAATTACAGTGTTGTTATAAGTAATCCACAGTTGTGTGATTTTATAAACAATAAATCCACATTTGCAGAACAAACTGCAAGTGAATACATTTTAAAAGCAATTTAACCCCAACAAAAGCACAGCATCATAATTAACTTTAAGACCTGTATTTCGAGGTGTGGTCATGCTTCAGAAATAATTTCTCTACAGCCATCAGTTTCTAATGTCAGCCCAATGACTGATTGGTGACGTCACCAACTGGAGTGAGAGGTGGCTGTAACTCATCAAAAAGTTTGTTTTCAACCACGTAAAACATAAGGAAGAAGACTTCGCCAATCTTGCTGTAACATGGATTTGGCTTATTCCAGCGTTATGGATGTGACATTTGCAGTAAAAAATGAAACATATATACTTAGAGAAGGTATATGTTAACAGTATTTTGAAATATCTGTTTATATTTTTCTAAATATCTATTCTAATATTTATTTTTTTCAAAAATATCAGTCTTTTTACAGGTGTTTTGTATTTAAAATAATGGCAAAATGAATGTGTTACGGACGTGACTTTTGTGAGTTGACAAACTTTGTGGAAATTCTGTGAATTAAAATGCAGAAGCCAAAAAAATGTATATCAGTCAAAAGGATGAGGGTTGATTCTGCATGGAACATATATAATTGTTTTTATTTAGATTTTCATTTTTGTATTATTAAGGAAAAACTATCGTTACGGACGTGACTTGTCTTTGTTACGGACATGACTGCTCTGAAATTGACAGTTGACACATTATGAAAATCAGATAAATGCTTTCAAAACTTTAACAAAGACCTATTATGGATATCTGTTGGGTATGTACACCAACAAACTTTAACCTCTGAGACATCTGAATGGTAAGGTTGCACAATTAATCAAACTTAAATAGATATGACCTTGTTATATTTCATTCGTATAAGGGCATGCCAGTTGTTAAAGGTTAACGCACGTTCAAATGTTCAAAACTCAATTCGGAAACAATGTTGCATGCTAACATGGTGCTTTTATACCCTGAATAATATAGAATTGCTAATAAACATAATCAGCTATAATAGGCCTATGTTTATTGAGCTCCGGATGTTAGCGTTTTCAGACGAACTTGAATTGAATTATTGCCCGACTGTTAGCACGCAAGACCGTGTCTACGTGGAGAATAGTATCAAAATCTAGTTGTGTCACAGTTATGGCAATATTATATTTGATTACAAAGTTTATTTTAGCTTATTCTAGTTAATGTGTTAGTCGATGGAATAAATAGTTTAGTTTAATTTGTCCACGATGCACTTGCTTTCGTTTTCTGGTCGGCAGTCACGTCAGGTTACAAAAAGTTCATACAGAGGACCAGGGTGAGAGAGTAAGGTTTATTATGAAAAGTTTTGTGTATAGGCTATGTTAAACAAGCATAAAAAAATAGCCACTGGTTGTAGGCATGTCCGATGGATGACAATAATATTTATATTTTATAGTTTAGAACCGATTGTGTAAAATATTGAATGAAATATTTACATCTGCAGGTCCGATTTTCAAACAAATATAATACTCCTATAATGTAGCTAAAGCTTAGATCAATATCAAGACTTTATTCTTATTTTGCCGTCTGTAAAATAATTTTAAGCACTCAAGCACACTTGCCAGGTGCTGGAAATCTTTGAAAATGTTTTTATTTTAATGTAGCATGTTACCTCAGTCGCTCTTTTTCATTCTTCAATCAAATGAAAGCAGAGTTATGAATAGCAGTGTTTGTGTTGTCAAGACGTCTACGGCGAACTTTTAATGATGGAGGATTGACTTGTGGTCGCCGTTTCAAGTCATCCAGAGCTGTATGACTTTACAAATCTTGAATATAATAATGTTATTAAAAAAAAAAAAAAATCAATTATAACAACACTGACAGTAACACTCGCACACAATATGGCTCAGCTGATTCAGTCGTTTCCTATATGGTGACATACAAAAGAGCACCGCGCTTCTTTCTTTTTTCTTGTCAACATAAGGCAGTGCGGTCCCTATGTGCAACACATATTTCTTAACTCGCAGGACAGTAACACGTGCAACCACAAGTGCCTACAGATGTATTTTGCCAAAGAACCAAAATGAAAGAAGGATATTCTGGCCACAGCACTGATGCTGATCGCCTCTGTGCTGCCTGGAGCTGCGTCATAAACTCAACAACTAGGCTATTGATGATTTACTACAACCAACAAACCAACCCTTTTCCATTTGGAAAATTACATTTATTAATAGTTCTTACATACTATACATTTTAAATAGCCTACATAGCCTAATCTATCAATCAAACAAATCCAAAGATTTTATGATAACTTACACCACAGTGAGGCTTTCATTTTATAGCTTATAAAACATGTATGCAAATTAAAGCAATATCACATGTAAACAACAAAATTGTTATATGCTATGTATTAGCCTATACTTCAACATAAGTCAACATATGAGCCTTACGGTTTATTGGCATTATCTTTCATAAACCACGTACATTATCACGTACATAAACCGCGAGTGAGACAGAGGAAATATGTCATAATCATAATTAAGACATAATCTTCAAACTATTGACTTCTATTAAAAATGTTGACAGGTTTTGTAATAACAGCAGAGCATTATTTAAAGGCACATTTTCTGTGAAGCGATCTATTTGAGGTAGCCTATATTTTTTATTTGACAGAAAAAGAAAAACATGATTAGACAAACAGCCCATGCCGGTTCCTAAAAAGAATTCAGTTAGTGTTTTCGTTTTGTAATCTAAATTTATCATTTAAGTGAAAAAGATCTAGAGCAGGATTTATTTTATTCTTTTTGTCAGTTCTGTTTTTCTGTGCTGCTGAAAAAAAAAAAAAAAAAAAAAACACTGCAGGTGCATGAAGATGCTCTGTTCTGTATGCTGTTCGCATGTTAAAATAGCCTAAATCAGTATTTTAAAATGCAATATTTAATGCGTCACAAAATAGGCACGTCAATTTTTTTTATTAAATAATATTTTGATATTAATCTGTTAACGGTTAACATTCGGTTAACGAGCGGCGGTTGTCGGTTGGCAAAATTAACTGAAATCAGCATTCCTAGTTTGGTATAAATTGTATCTTAACTATTTGATGTATTATTTGATGGTCAGTTATCTACAAAATAAACAAGTGCTTCCACACAAGGTGCTGCATCGCCAAAACACCAAGATTATGCGGCAAGATTATGGCAATATGTAAATTGTTCTCTTTATTAAACATTTATTTCTGAAATGTTACTAAAGTGGTTTCTATTTAACTGAAATGTTCAGTTCTTGATATACCATATGGATATTATGTAACGCAAGTCAGTAATTGTAATGCAGCATCATAATGAACAAATATGCGCTAGTCATGGCTTATATTAATAGGGAGTTCAAAAATGATCACGTCCGTAAAGCAAAATTGTGGTTGTTTAGAGCAAAGACCTGAGATGAGTTGGCGATCATAATTAGCATGGACATATTTTAGCTTTGTATACAAAGTTTCATTTTATTTGTGATAATAATTATTACACAATATAAACTTTTTCTTTAAATCGTTACAGACGTGACACGTGATCGAAGCTATATGATGTCTTAAATGTGCAGCTCATAAATTAAAAGGGCAGTAATGTTATGAAAAATTTAGGGTAATTTATATTACAGACCCCAATCCTTCTGCAGAATGATTACTGTTAACATAAAGTATGGAAAAGGGGAGTCTTTAACCCCTTTTTTGAAAGCATGAAATATGGTTGGATGAAAATAAAACCATTGGCACAATCCTCATATTTCATGAATAAAAAAAAAAAAGCAATTTCCTTAAATTCGACAAGAGCACATCATGACAATAAAATATAGACCTTAATGAGCAAATTTAAATTGCTTTTGTTATTTTGGTCAAAAGTTTATTTTTTCATGGTAAGGTTGACATTTTCACGGAACTGCTCATATACTTTCATCGGCCAGAGACTGGCTTCCCAGCTCCGTGAATGGCAGTGATGTCACTCGATCCGCGATCGGTAAATGTAGCTTGTGTGGACGCTTCTGCGCTGCTTACTTAAAATAATAGTTTCGCTACTGAAAAACTATTTGATTTAGAAAGTTGCAAAGCTACTGAGAAATGAAGTTGAGCTAGTAGCATCACTACTTGTATGTTTTAACATGTTTTAAAACATGTTTTGTTTTGTTTTGTTTTTTTACGGCAGAGCTAATTATGGTATCTTTACATCAAAAGCTATTGGTCAGCCCAGATTTCAGCAAACAAAGCACTTCTAAACCAACCAATTCAGCATGCTATAGACCTGAACAGTGCAGTGGGTTACTTATTATCCCAAGAAAAGATATCCAAAGATGCCTTTTCAAGAGAAATCTATGTTTTTGAAACTAATGAAGATAGCAGTTGTTGTTTTTACCCAGACATTTAGAAAGATCAAATTATAGAGCAGTAATCCCAATACCGTGATACAGCGATCTTTTTATCCAAGGTTATCAAACGTCAGAATAATATACCAGCCCATAATTGCATCATTCTTCAAAATATCTTAGTTTGTGTTCATTATTATAAAGGTTTGGAGCACTGGTGGATGAGTAAAAGACAGAAACTTAATTTTTGGTTAAACTCTCCTTTAAGACTCAAATGTGAAAACACACCTTAAACATGAAGCCTGTCATTTCTGTGCCATAAGCACAACTAAAGATAATTGCAAAAATAAAATAACAAAACAGGGGGAAAGGTGGCCTATGAAAAAAAAAAAAGATAGAATAAGGTTTGAACCTTTTTTTGACAGTTTACATAAACATTATAAAGCTGCTATAAGCCCATGTAAACCAAGCATTAGCACTGGGCCAAGTAATCACATCTCAGTATTTTCACAACAATGCACTGATATCATTTTTAGCATCATTGTATCTCAGATAATGATGGGGTTATAATGAGACAGTCTGAAGAGATCCTTGAGCTGCTATTTCAGGAGTCAAGATAAGCCATAGAGAAGCAGCCCACTTCTGCTTAAAAATGTATGTATTGACACAATAACCAGCGCACAAACCAGTTTCTAAATGTTACTCGCAAAAAAACCTGAAAAATAAAAACTTTAGGTCATATTTTAATTATCAGTGGTGTAATATGTTGCTCTGCTTCTGACAAGATCATAATCAAAATGAAAACGTAAAAAAATGATTGAAATAAAAAATTACAATAACATATTTTATTATATCAATGGCAGTGTAATGGTGATGTCCTATTTTAGCTTTAGACAAAAAAAAAAAAAAAAAAGTCTTAAACAGCAATACACAAGTCACGATTCAATACGCATCTCAATACTGATATTATTTCAATACTGATGCTGAAAAAAGAAAAGGGTTTATATTAGTATTGTTATTTGTCAAACATATAAGAAATAATAATAATAATAATAATAATAATATAGGCCTACTGTAGCTAAAATGCTAAGTTTTCAATAGACATGGGATGGTGGACTTGAATAGACTTTAAATTGGTCCTCAATTATTAGCCACACATGCTCACACTCTTATATGTTGTCATTGACTACATTTAAATAGACAGCCTGATATGAAGAAACATGACTATTTTACATTTTGTCAATTTAGTGGCCAATTCGTACAAATTCCAACAAGTTCAGTCGTACAAAAAACGTACGATTTTAAAAAGGAGGTGTGGCACCCAAACTCAACCGTTATTGAGGGATGAGCAAATCGTACTAAACTGAACAAATGAGATCATGCGAATTCATACAAATTAGCCACTAAATCAAAAAGTTACGAATTGCCATGAGAGTGTTGATATAGACAATTAAAAAAAAAAATAAAAAAAAACAAAAAAAAAAACATACTTGCCATTATTAAATTCCTTCTTGCATTATATTCAATGTTATATAGTCTAAGGTGGGTCTGCATGATTAATCGTTGAGAGCTTGTGATCTCAATTGGTCACCCCTCACACGATCTTAATCTCAAACATATTAGTTGTTCAAAATAATAAAACTTCTCAATTATGAATACTTGCATTCCGATGTAAATCACTTTACTGTGCATTAACGACTAGGACAAATTTAAAGTCTATTTAAGTCCACCGTTTCTGCTACATTCATTATTTCATGGTGGGGTGCCTCACCAAAATTCACCCCGCCACGGATACATTACAGCTTCTCATTTAAAACATTCAGTCATAAAGGTTATAATCGTACCAAAACACATTAAAAAGTGAATAATAACAGTACAAACTTTTCTGTAATCGTAGCAGTGTTGTGCTGACACTTGGGTAACTCTAGCTCAATATGGCAAATCATATTGTTTACATTAGCAATACACATTGGCACATTCTTATTTTTTGCAATTTCTCTATATTATAATGTATGGTTACATCCCTATAACATACATAAAAATACAGCAACAACAAAAAATATATACAAATCTGAATTTACAAATAGTTGAATCATTATTTCATAAAAAAAAAAAAAATCATTCTAAATAAATAAATAAAGATCTAAAATGTACCAGTTTCTTCAACACATTCCATCCGCAGACTAGCTTATGGACAATAATGCATTTACAGCAAACTAAAGCAAAGCTTTCCACTTTCTCAGGGTCCTCACTCTCTGACGTGGCAGGTATTCTAGCATGACTCAGCTGAAAAAACAACAACTAGACACCTGCTGTTAAGCACACTCCCTAGGAATATACAATATGGGGAAAAGCCAAGAGGGAAAACAATCAACGGAAAGGTGACAGAAAAAGAACACTCTTTAAGAAACGCTTTACAAAGTTCAGCTGAGGATGCACTGTGTTAAAAAGCCTTTCAAGAAGCTGTGAAATGCTACAAAAATCAGTCAAATATGAAAAAAAAAACTATTTAAAAAGCACCGTGTTAGGTTGGATTAGCATAACATTCAAGTCAGCTTTCTGTAAACTCTGAAATCATGATGTAAAATCATATTACTTTATAGGAAATTGTTTTACATAATAGTATTCGTCCCATATGTGACATCTGATATACAGTAAAGATAAAACAAACTGACAGACTGATATTTTGTTAGTTTATTAATTTTTTTGAAATTTGAAAAAAGTTTATTAAAAGTTAATTGTATATCACATGAAAATTAACTAATTTACTAGCCCTTTCTTTTAGTGAACTATACAGTTGAAGTCAGAATTATTAGCCCCCACTGTTTATTTTTCCCTAATTTTTGTTTAACTGAGAAGACTTTTTTTTCCAACACATTTCTAATCATAATAGTTTTAATAACTCATTTCTAGTAACTGATTTATTTTATCTTTGCCATGATGACAGTAAATAATATTTGACTATATATTTTTCAAGACACTTCTTGAAAATGTGATTTAAAGTGACATTTAAAGGCTTAACTAGGTTAATTAGGCAGGTTAGGGTAATTAGGCAATTTATTGTATAACAATGGTTTGCTCTGTAGGCAGTCGAAAAAAATCTTAAAGGGGCTAAGAATTTTGACCTTAAAATGGTTTATACAAAATTTAAAACTGCTTTTATTCTAGCTGAAATAAAACAAACGACTTTCTCTAGAAGAATAAATATTATCAGACATACTGTGAAAATTTCCTTGCTCTGTTAAATGTCATTTGGGAAACATTTAAAAAAAATAAATAAATAAATTCAAAGGGGGCAAATAATTCTGACTTCAACTGTATATATTTTCAGTATATGGTGTATATATAATCTTAGAAAACTTTGAAAATGTGGCACTTTTGCACAAAGACCACAAAGCCAGTCATAAGTTAAATTTGAGATTTATACATTATTGAATGATATGCTTTCCATTGATGTGTGGTCTGTTAGGATATGATAATATTTGTATGAGATACAACTACACAGTAAAAATTGCCGGGTTCCACACAATCGATTTGTGTTCTGACAATATAATTGTGAAATTTGAGGGTTCAAGGAAAAATCTAAATATAGATGAAGATCACCTTTGAATCGGTCTAAATTACATTATTAGCCATGTGTTCTTCTAAAAAAAAAATGTTTTTATTTGTATAAAGTTTTTTTTTTTATTTACGGTAAGAAAATATATACATATATATTCCTTGGGGATACACAATCTATCACTTAAAAGTCAATTTGCGTTACTCTCAGAGATGCCTAACATATAATATTAAATAATAATAATAATTTTAATAAATAATTAAAATAAATACAATTACACACATAATATAATCTAAAACAGGGCTGGGCGATATGGCAAAAAAAAAAAAAAAAAATCTAGAATCTTCAAAAAGTTTGACCAATTCACGATTTCGATTTTTTTTTATTGTGTAACTAGTCAACTTAAAACATTACAACATGACTGAAGTAACATTCTCTTTATAAGAAACATTGGATTTTTAATGGCCTTGCCATACATAAATTGGTCAACAAGGTGTAAATAAATGTAAGACAAATTCACGAGTTGAATATCGTTGCAGAAGATTTGAATGAAATAAAGTAAATATTGTGCAATTTGAATTAAACATTAAATACTTCTGTTCTGACTATATAGTAAGAAAATAACAATTTTAACCAATGTAAACAGAACATCAGTCAACTTAAAAAGTTAAGCAAATTTACAACAGTAAAAACAAAACAAACAAAAAAAAAAAAACACTTTGCAGACCATCGTGCAAACAAAGCATGTTGTTGATAAGTCACATGTAGCTGTTCTTTACAGGTATCTTGAGAGGAAGACTAGGCTGTCGACTGTTTCGGGCTTTAGAGATGCTCTTTGCAATCATTTGATGCGCTTTGCACCACTCTCTGTATTACGCTGCCTGACTGCCTGGGTTTCAACCATGTTTTCAACTAGGTCCGCTACTAACTTAATGGGGGCAGGTACTTTCACTTTTCACTACAACAGTTCACCTCAGCTCGTGTTCAAACCAAACTAAGAACAGCGCAGTTTTTCACATGGAAGGTTTTTACGCCCTTCATACACGGGTTGAGTTTATCCACTTGATAAGGGAATTTGTCTTGACAATCTACACAGACGTGACTTAGTAAAGCATGATGTCATGTATCATTTTAATTGTAGCATTAGTCAATGTAAATCCCCTCATCAGGCAGCGCTGGAACAGCGTGAGGGAGTGGACCAAAGCGCGTCAAACGAAAGGTATTAACAAAAGTAAAATACACAACTTAAGACACTTAAATGCTCGAATTTGTTGTATTTGCACAAGGGGCCCATTTCAGACAAGAGGTTAAGTGAAAACTTAAGTGAGTATTTTAACCCTGAAATGAGTTTTCCGTTTCAATATGGCAGGTTTGTCAAACTGGAGAAAGCCAGGTAAGTCAAGCCTGTTTCTGAAAGAGAGGTAACTTTAACTCAGAGTCAGTTACCGTGGTAACTTACTCTGTGAACCTAATCTCGTCAGGAGCAGGTTTTATTCTCTAAACTCTGAGTTTCTGTCGGCCTCTTCCCCTTTTTTAAAGACGAAGTGGTATTTCTTGCCTTCTTAGCCTTACGTTTACATTATTTTAATGCTCATTTCGGATATGCGCATGGAAAACGATTGATGGAAACGTCATGATGCACATAACTTTTGAAAATACACAACTGAGAAGTGAACTAAACTTTTATTCGAGAAGAAAAGATGAGCATAAACTACGATGGAAACACTTTTACTAAACAAATTCCAGTATGCGCATTAAAAAAAAGGTTTGTTATAAGAGATGATGATAAAAAATGTGTGTGAATGGACAAACCAGCAGGCTAAGCACACTGTAAACCATCTGAAATGTTTTTTCGGTTATTCTAAAACACCTTAACGGTTTCAGTAATAATGTATATTATTAATGACCTCCAGAGCGTCTGCAGCATGTTAGGAGCATCTGTTCTCCGCGTCTCATGGCTTCAAACGCCACCACACGTTCATTGCATGTCAGCATTGTCGTTTGAGGCGCAAGTACATTTATTAAATAAAGAAAAGATTGACGCAGCTTCCTCTACCGCAGTAAATTCTGTTTTTACTGTTGATATTTGGCGCCAGTTAATAAGGAAGTGATGATTTTGATCTCTTTGATTCATTGGATGGAAACGCTTTATTCACTTTATTATCTTTTATGCGTTATTCAAGTAATATTTTTGAATGGAAACATAGCTGTAGCCAACATTTCAGCCACACAAAGAACAAAGTCACATACGAGAAAGGCTTGTCCTTTTTAATGAATGATTATTTTAAATTCACTGACCTTCGACATGTACTGTAACTAGATTAATGGGATTATTACTTGTTCTAAAAACTATTGTTTAGTTCTGCTTACATTCTAAATGTCATATCAACCTCTACCACTTGATCAATAATAGAGGCAGACACAAAAGTGCACTTTTACATCTATTAAAACTGATCAACGTGTATAAAAGTGGGAACTTGAGTAAATTTTTTATGAATGTCACATAACATTACTTATTTTTTATTCTTAAATTTTATACTTATTTAAATAATTTAAGGGCGATGCCACTTAAATAATTAAGTGGCGCAGTAGGTAGTGTTGTTGCCTCACAGCAAGAAGGTCGCTGGTTCGAGCCTCGGCTGGGTCAGTTCGCGTTTCTGTGTGAAGTTTGCATGTTCTCCCTGCGTTCGCGTGGGTTTCCTCCGGGTGCTCCTGTTTCACCCACAGTCCAAAGACATGCGGTACAGGTGAATTGGGAAGGCTAAATTGTCCGTAGTGTATGTGTGTGAATGATAGAGTGTATGGATGTTTCCCAGAGATGGGTTGCAGCTGGAAGGGCATCCGTTGCATAAAACATGTGCTGGATAAGTTGGCGGTTCATTCCGCTGTGGCGACCCCGGATTAATAAAGGGAGTAATCCGAAAAGAAAATGAATGAATGAATAAATACTTTAAAATGTAAAATTACACATTAACTTGAGCTGCTATGTTTTCACGCTGTTTCTGTTTCACTGATACAGTGATGTTGCTTTTTTAAATATATGATTATATTTGCTATAACTTTGCATGAGCACATACAGTTCAGCTGGAGAAAGAAATGCTGATCTTATTTTTTTTAGATGTTGCCATGGTGACTCGTAATATCTGCGATCCATTGATAAAGCCTTTTTATAGTTGCGGTGAGCGCGCTTAACTCTGAGTTGGTCTGCTCAAAGTTGATTGACCTAACTCAGATCGGCTGTTCTGAAACCGAAAACTCTGAGGTTTTTAATCTCTCGGTAAATCAACTCAGAGTTCAAGCTTAAACTCAGAGTTGGTTGAACCTCCTTACTGAAACTTTTAATTAATACAATAAAGACTAGACAGTGCTATTTTACATTTCATTATTCAATTTCTATACCTGAATACTCTTTGACCCTCCGGAAAACCACTAAGCACTGTTTATTTTACTTTTTTCTTTGTCTATTGTAATTATTTTTTGCTTTCAATTTGTTTATTGTGTTTCATACATAATTCACACACTTACAAAATCACCCCAATCAATCCTAATTAATGATTTCTTTCCAAATAGAGCTATTCAAGCCATCTGGTGAAATTGTATGATCACAATTTATTTAAAAAAATAATAATAAATAAAAAAATAATAATAATAAAAAATAAATAAATAAATAAATTTCGCAATGTCTGCTTTTTCCAATATTGCGCAGCCCTGATGTTCATGGAACATGATCTTAACAATGATTTTTGGTATTAAAGACAAATTCATAATATTGACCCATGCAAAGTATTTTGGGATATTCCCACAAATACACCTGTGCAAAGTTTTTAGGCGTAAACAGCTCAAAATCACATGACTTAGCACAGAGATTGTCTAGTAACAAGCAGTCAAACTGCTAACAACACACACAAAGCAAAAAAACTTTGTGATGTAAAAGCAAGATCCAACTAAGTGCGAGACATACTGTGTGCTGAACAAACCCTCTTGAAGGTTAGAAGGAATTTGAGAGCTGTGACTTTGTTAGAGTGGACTTGCAGGACTGCTGACAACTTGAATGCTGTTGCTGGCAAGACTTACAGTACAATCACTTTGAAGTCTGACAAAAAGCTAGGTAAAGTCTAGAAAGGACACAGCTGCGGATATTCACATCAACATAGCATCTTTTTTTGACAGTTCGCTCAACAATAATTAATATTTTTAAATTACTGTGAAAGACACTTAATTGTAGAATCTTTCTGTGGAATCTACAGTAACTTATTGGCAGTTCGCTAGTAACTTACTGTAAATTAATACATTTACAGCACCGTTTATCTTGCTGTATATTTATTCACAGTATTGTATATCTTTACTCTAAAATTTACAGTAATTGTCACAATGTGACTTTAAAATACAGTAACATACTGCATAACTGTCCTACAGTAAAATTCTGTTCATATTACAGTTCAGCTTGCCAGTAATTCACAATAAATTACAGCAAAAACACTATTTACATATACAGCACCATTTACCTTGCTGTATATATATTTACCGTAATGTATATCTTTACAGTAAAACATACAGTAATTTTCACAGTGCAACTTTAAAATACGGTAACATACTGCATAACTCTCCTACAGTAATATACGGTTCATATCACAGTTAAATACTAAGTAATTGACAAATAATTACCATGAGGGTTGGTTTTCACTTTGGGGTAGGGGTAGATGTTAATAAACTACAATAAATGTGTAATTTAAGGAGTTATTCTCATTAACTTTGGGTCACAACTGAGCAATTCTAGCATTACGGATGTGACATTTGTATTAAAACCCACAGAGAAAGTAGGGATGTCCAGATCCGATCATCGAATCCATGATTGAAAATCGGGCCCAATCATGCAGTTTCAGACTAGATTGGAAACGAATGTCCGATCAAGACTCGATTTATTTATATATATATATATATATATATATATATATATATATATATATATATATATATATATATATATATATATATATATATATATATATATATATATATATATATATATATATATATATATATATATATATATATACACATATACACACACACACACACATACATACATACACACACACACACACACACACACACACACACACACACACACACACACACACACACACACACACACACGTATCGGATTTGGTTTGATATCAGTAGATACTGCAAATCAAATGACATGAGGGCAAAAAACCTGATTGGGACATCCCTAAGAGAAAGTATATGTTAACGTTATATTGAAATATCTGTTTATATTTTCCAAAACAACTCAACAGTTATGGGATCAGAAAAATATCAATTAATAAAAAAAATGTTTGACTTTAAACAGGGAAAATAAACATCCGTTATGAATGTGACCAAAAAGTTAGCGAATTTACAGTATTCAACATACTAGGGCTGCACAATATATTGTTTCAGCAGCATTGATATCGCAATGTTATCGTTTGCAAAAGTCACATCACGAGCATACACAATGTTGAGTCTAGATTATAATTAATAATTTGGCAAGTGTTTTTTTTAAAGGCTGTTACTGTGTGAGGGTTTTAAAAGCATTCAGGCGTAAGAAATTGTACTAAGCATGGGCCGGTATAAGATTCTGACGGTATGACTGTAAATTTCACAGTTTCATAATATAGTGATTACTGCTCTAAAATTTGTTCTTTTTAAATGTCTGGGTAAAAAACAACTAATTTTAACGCTTTGAACACAATATAGTTTATTTTGAGAAACATTTTTTAAATTTTGGAACAATAAAGATTTCAGGCTAAATAATTCAAATAAAATTATAGCCCTCTGCAGTTTTCACTGATTTCTTCCTAATTTAAAACAGCATCTTTGGATATCTCTTCTGCTGGAAATGTACTGTAGTCATAAAAAAAGAAAAAAAAAAAAAAAAAAAAGTAAATAAAAAAAAAAGAAAAAAATCTTACATATACCTTAGGAATGGTATAGCAGAAAATTTGGGCGGTTTTAAAACCTTGACTTTTCCAAACCACGGTATACCTTGAAAACGGTTATCATCCCATGCCTAAATTGTACCATTTGTAACTTTGGCAAATTAAAAGCGATTGAACGGTTTAAAAAACGAAAACTATGTCGTATTATTTTACATTTGATTATTTAAATACTGTACACCTGAAAACAGTTTGACTCATCAAAAAAAAAAACAAATCAAACGCTGTTTATTTAACTGGTAACTTTTTCTTTATTGAGTTTATTTACACTTGTAGATTGTTTCTTATATTTTATGCATTTGCACTTCTCCACAGAATCGAAAATGATACATTCTTTTCAAATAGTTTTTCAACACATCTAGTGAAATTGTATTTATAAAAATCGCAATAAATAAAAATTGCAGAATTAAAATATATGGCAATGTTAAATTTTTATCATGCAGCCCTACAACATTCTTCGTCAAAATTCTGTGAATTACACTGCACAACCCAAAAGAAATAATTTTTTACAAATATTTTTTATTTATTGATTTTATATTTTTGCATTTATGAGGAAAAAGCTTTGTTATGGATGTGACAGATGTGAAATTGCCACTTAAAACATTGAAAGAGATTTTTGAGAATTTTACCGAACCAAACAACCAAAACATTTTATGCAAGGTTAACATTTGCATAGAATTGCTCAGCTGCATCATTTCTAGCAACAACCCAAAATCTTGCATCATTAAAAAAAAAAATGTTAAAATGTCTGCATAATCAATCAACTTCCACAAGTAATGCGAAATAACAAACAAACTCTACCTGTTGCTCATCCACTTTACAGGAGTTTGCATTTGGCTCTAAACAGCTGGTTCAATAGACACACACATAAATCCAGGACTTTTCAAATGCCCGAGGCCTCTTTGATCAAAGTCCCTTTATACAGGAGACAATGGGGTTAACAGACAGACAGTAATTAAATGATCTGACCCACCATTAAAGAAAACTACGTAATGCCAGAAAGCACTTCCCTCAAGCTCTGGGGGCATCCTCAAAATATAATTACCACCAACAAACCAGCATCAGCATTCAGCGTTAATTAAACCTTTGCCTAACCACTAAGCTGGAAAAATGGATAACAAGCAAGCTGCTTTTCCACACTACGTCAACCCTGACAAACCCTCAAGGATCTTGTGAGAAGTTAAAGATACGTCAGGAGAAATCAACCTTGGCGATTACTGCAGTCACTGTTATCATTGTTTTATACCAGACAGAAAACAGGAAGAAAAGTACATTCTGTTTCAACAGTATTGTAAAAGTCATTAAAATTGTATTTTTTAATGTGTCCTAAACCTTTTTGGACAGCAAATGTCTATAACTATTCAATCGAATTATTTTAAAGCATTTTTAGGTGACACAATGTTATAGAACGACAATATTTTCTTTTTTGTCACCCATAATATCAGAAATGCTTTTAGCTGATTGTAACTTAACTCACTGATATAATGGACAATAGTTATTTGCCAAAGATATTTTATATATTATTCAAGTATTTTAAATAACAAGGATTATTATTTATATAATCATTATTTATATTATTACTTGAGTAATATTCAGTATCAAGGAGTCAAGTTAAATAATCCATTAAAAGCATTTATGATATTATCATCATCATCATCATGGTTCCTTCAATGAATGAAATGAAACAATACATTTCTATAATTTCTACAAGTGTTAAATATATAAATGTATAAACTTTTAAATGTATACATAATAATCAGACTTTCATAAAAAGTTTAATATAAAGTTTTAAAATGCCATAATAATTTGGAATGAAAATATCTATGCATTGATAGATCTACGATTTATCTACTTTAAAAATAAATTCATAACACTACTTCAAATCTACTACTATAAATACCAATAATAACTCAATATACAATTAAAAAACATTTATTTTTTTCCCATCGTTTAAAGCAATACTGAACATGTGACGATTAGTACTGACCTAAATATCTTTTAGGTCAGTAGTTATCGACCAAGAGAAGTAGCTCTTTACATGTGTGGCAAGTTACAAATCATTAACTGTTCAAAAAAAGTTTTAATACTTGTGTAACCTTTAACTAAATGTTGCCAAACAAATAAAATGAAAAGTTTAAGCACACCCAACTAAAGTATTAAAATACCAATACTGAACAGTTAATCAAAAACTAATGTATGTACAGAAAGTTACAAATAAATTATAACTGCTATTATTGTAGTAGTAACATAGTTGTAAATAATAATAATAATAATAATAATAATAATAATAATTATTATTATTATTATTATTATGGTAAATTGGTTTTATTATTTACATATTCAGACTTTCTCCCAATTGAAGAAATATTAATTCTAATGCTGTTTTAAAGTCATACTTGGATGTGATTTCAAACTGAATATTTAAAAGTACCATAGAAAACAATATGAGGAGCATGTCACTGAAGGAATGTGTGAGACCAACTTTACCTCAGTTTATAATTATTAACACTACTACTACAGATATCATCATTACGATATGAAAAAGGCAAACGAGTAGACTGTACTTTTAAAAAAAAAACTGAAAACAAACTTTATATCTATACCAAATGTCAGAAACTCAAAGAAACAAATCTTAGACCAAGCGATTAAAACAAACTCCCCAAACTATCTTAGCTCAAACTTCACAGCAAACACGACATTTTAAGAAAACAAATAAATCAAGTTAATAACCACGTATGACTGCTTGCTCTCAATCAATCGCTAATGACACAGACAAAAAACTGGGATAAAGTTGGTATTGTTAAGATAAAGTTTTATATTTACACCTTCTGGATTGCTCAATAATATAAATTTCAGAAAAGTATATTTTGCAAATTCTAAATAGTCACTGGCTGCTAATAGAACTTCACTATCAAAATGCAACATCGTTCACTCTCAATTAAATAGTGCTAATCTTGTTTTGAAGTCATACTTACATGCAATTTCAGACCCAATATTCAAAGTATCACAGTAAACAATATAGGGACCATGTCTCAAGTTATCAATGAATGAATGTGCGAATATAAAACCAACTTTACCTCAATTAAACAATATAGAGAGCATGACACTGAATAATCGTCCAAGTTAAACCAACTTTACCTCAATTTATTATCAACACTACTACTACTACTACTACTACTACTACTACTACTACTACTACTACTACTACTACTACTACTACTACTACAACAACAGACATGAAAATGCCAAACGAGTCGACTGTACATTTTTAGAAACCAAAAACAAACAAAAAATAAACCTAATATCTATACAAAATGTCAGAAACACGAACAAACAAATCACAACAGACTAAGCAACCTTTACAGTAAACACATGACTCAACGCTTTAAGAAAACAAATAAATCAAGTTAATACCCACAACTGACACAGATGAAAAACAAAACAACTGAGGTAAAATTGGTTTTATATTCACACCTTTGGGATTTCTCCTTAACATAATTTCAGAAAAGTTTTATTTGCATATTCTGAACCGTGAAATCATATTAGCAGCCAGTGACTATCAAAACACAACATTGTTTACAGTCGATTAAATAGTGCTAATGTTGTTTTGAAGTCATACTTGCATGCAATTTCAGACCCTATATCCGAAGTAGCATAGTAAATAATAGGGCTGGGCAATTATTCGAAAAGTAATCGAAATTGACATTCAGAACCTATAATTGATCTAATTCTTCCAGGTTCATTTTTTAAAATTACATTTCCTAGTTCTTTTTTTGACTGTTCTTTTTAGGCAATGTGTGTTTTAATGTCAGTTGTTCAACGTTGATGTTCAATAAATAATCAGATAGTAGATAGTGTGCGTTTCTTTCAATTATTTTAAAAGTAATGCACCCTTCATTTGAAAAGCTCTCACTTGTGAGCATATTTACTGTACACTAGGCATGGGACGATAACCATTTTCAAGATATACAGAGTTTCGGAAAAGACAAAGTTTTAAAACTGTCAAAATTTCTGCTTTACCATTCCTAAGGCATGTGTAAGATTTTTTTTTTTATTTACGTTTTTTTGGTCAACAGTATCTCCAGCAGAAAAGATTTCCAACAATGCCCTTTTAATTTGTAAAGAAATCTGTGTTTTTAAAACAAATTAAGACAGCAGAAAAAATAGTGAAATCATATTGTCAGCCAGCGAATTATACAACATTGTTCACAGTAAACTAAATAGTGCTAATGTTATTTTAAAGTCATACTTGCATACTAAAGTAGCATAGTAAACAACACAGGGACCGTGTCACAAGTTATCAATGAATGAATGTGCAAATATAAAACCAACTTAACCTCAATTAAACAATAGAGAGCATGACACTGAATGAATGTGTGAAAATAAAAACAACTTTACCTCATTTTATTATTATCAGCAATACTACACTACAACAACAACAACAACAATCATTACGACATGAAGATGCCAAACGAGTTGATGTGCATGGACTGTACATTTTTTAAAAACAGAAAACAAATCAAGCAACAAACTTCTATACAGAATGTCAGAAACACAAACACATCTCAATAGACTAAGCGATTAAAGTTGGCCAACTCTCAAAACTATCTTTGCTCAAACGATACAGCAAACACATGACTGTTAAGGTAAATATAGTTAAGGTAAAGTTTTATATTCACACTTTCTGGATTTCTCAAAAAATATAATTTCAGAAAAGTATTATTCAGCAAATTCTAAATGGTGAAATCATACTAGCAGCCGGTGACTCTGAAAATACAATATTGTTCACTGTCAATTAAATAGCGCTGAAGTTCTTTGAAGTCATACTTGCCTGCAATTTCAGACTTCCATTCAATTTCAGACTTCTATTTTCAGATGAATATGCAAAGTCGCAAGGTAAACAACATAGGATAGGGACCATGTCACAAGTTATCAATGAATGAATTGGCGAATATAAAACCAGCTTTACCTCAAATAAACAATATAGACAGCATGACACTAAATAAACGTGCGAAAACAAAACCAAATTTACCTCACTTTATTATTAACCCCACTACAACAACAGCTATCATCAAGACATGAAAATGTCAAACGAGTGGATCTGCGTGGACAGTACATTTTGAAAAATCAGAAAACGAATTTAATGTCAGAAACACAAACACACACACACACACACACACACACACAAAAATCTCAACAGACTACATGATTAAAGCGGGCGAACTCTCCAAACTATCTTAGATCAAACTTCACAGCAAACAAATGACACTTTAAGAAAACAAATAAACTAAAGTTAATAACCACTAATGACAAAAACAACACGGGTGAGGTAAAATTTGTTTTTATATATTCACACCTTATGGATTTCTGGAAATTACATGCAATTTCAGACCCAATATTCAAAGTAGCATGGTAAACAATATAGGGACCATGTCTCAAGTAATGAATGAATGTGCGAAAATAAAAACAACTTTACCTCAATTAAACAATATAGAGAGCATGACACTGAATAAACGTGCGAAAATAAAACAAACTTATATATATATATATATATATATATATATAACTTAAACTTCATATCTATACAGAATGGCAGACTAGAAGATTAAAGCTGGTGAACTCTCCAAACTATCTTAGCTCAAACTTAACAGCAAACACATGAGTCAACGCTTTAAGAAAACAATAAATCACGTTTACAACCACGTATGACTGCTTGCTCTCAATCAATAGCAAATTACACAAGTGAAAAACAAAACATTGACTGTCGTATTAGTGGTTGGCCAACGTAAACACAATTATAAAGGCATTCACTCGGTAACTACTCTGACACTCATTGTGCTGCGTATAATAAACATCACATCATCTCTGCTAACAAGAGGCCATCGAAAAACCGTCTGTCTATTCACAACAGACAAGCTCACGTCCAAAACTATCTTAATCACGCCACGAACGCGCTGCCTGGGACACAATTCAACCTGTGTTGAGTCTCAGTATAACAGCAAACCTCAATGACGTGGTTAATGGTTAGCAAGCTAGCAAAGCAAAATATATATACATCAAAAAGATGCCGCTCACCGAAATCTGAGATGTCTTGATTTGTCGGCGCGTGGTCCGTTATCTGACGTTCACGACTGAACTGAGGGACATGGGGTAACCCGTTTTAAAAAGAGAGACCGGATGGATTTGTTTTTTTTTTTCTAGTCTTGACCCATTCACAAGACAGCAGCGTGGAGCTAGCACGCAGGGCGGAGATATGGCGTCATCAGCGAGCGTCGCTTAATATTCAGAAGCACAATTCATCGCTATTGGAAGGCGGTAATATTTATTTAATGAATATTCATGAGGCGACCGTCTCCCATTGGAGTAACGTCAGAAATTCGAATCTAATCTTCATACATTAGTGCAGAGAATCCGCTTTACTTAAGAACTGTGTCCACGCAAAGGTTAACAGAGTTTGAGTTATATTTGAATGACTTTTAATCGTGGGAAGTACGTGAGAACACGCTCAGCGCGAAGTTCACGTTAGTCGACCAGTTTGAAATTAAACTTGAATACAGCATGTGGTGCACGTGGCGAATCCGGTGTTTGTCAGTCAACGTCGTCCATTTTAATGATTTACTAGTCCACGTGTACTTGTCCTAATTTTCATGAAACTAAATGATGAATTGAAAGTCGTGCATGTGTATATTTTATAGGAAGACCCTGCCGGTGTCCTACCTTGTCAGATTGCCCTACCTCCCATTCAAAAGTAGGTAGCACATTTTGATGACACAATATGCCAGCCATCAGATTTTGCTACCAGTGTAAATTGTAATGTGGAGTAGTGTGATATGAAGCTGTAATATCGCCCTAACCTACCTAGTCCCTAACACCGACCTCAGAACCATTCAAATACAGTGTCGGCAGCATAATCTGATGGGTAGGATAAAATGTCAGGACACAAAGTACACTGTAAAAAGTAATTAGTTACCTAAAGCGAGTTAACCAACTGCCTTAAAAGCAACAAGTTGACTTTACAAAAATAATGTAAGTAAACCCATTGTAACTTGGACGTGTTAAGTTTACTTAATTTTATAATTATGCAAATTGTACTCACTCTTTTAAGGTCAACTAATCCCTTTTTACAGTGTCAGACTATTTTAAGACATGTTTTCAAATATTTACTGCAATTATCACAATATTACATAATTGGTGGTTCATTTAGTCTATAAAATCTACAATTAAATCCTGCATTGATTTTAGAAGACACTGAAATCTGGAAGAGCAGATTTATTTTGCTGTATGTCATGTTGCTAGATACAGAAAAGTTGGAGAAAAAAACATATAATAAAGGTGTATTGGAAAGAAGTGATTAGTTTACTATTATTTAAAAAAAGTGAGTACAATTTGCATTATTATAAAAATTATGTCAACTTAACACTTCCAAGTTACAATGGGTTTACTTACATTATTTTTGTATCTTATTGTTTTTAAGGCAATTGATTTACTCACTATAAGTAGCTAATCACTTTTTACAGTGTTTATCGCATTACTTCCTCAATTGACTGATTACATTACGAAATTGCATTATATTACATAATACTTCTGTATTAAGTTTTCAAAAATGTTTAAATATAGAAAAGAGGCAAATGTTAGATATTTCTACTAGCACAAGTTCTCGCACATTGGGCGAAGTCAGGTTCAACCATTCCTTGTTTATTTATTTATTGGCTTGACATGGGCTACTGTAAAAGGTTTACAGATGGGATTTTGGGAGTAACTTTTTATAATTCAGAATATACCTAACCACAGTCCTGATCAGATAGGTATGTTCCCCATTATTTTGTAGAATAAAAGTTGTATAATCAGACAAATGATTTAAGAACATGTCCTTGGGTAAACACATTCAGAATATAATTTTATTAAAACTGAAAACGTTGGTGTAAATGCGTGCTACTGAATTGTAGATATATGGCTTAATGCAAAAGAAAAAAAAAACATTTAGAAAAAGCAGTTTAATCAAATTGTAATCTAAAGCAAGCTGAAATCTAAAGACAGATCGCTAAAGACCTATAAATGAGAATGTGAAAGTTTATTTTGGAGGTTTTCTTTGCTTTTGACTAAAACACTTTATGAGAGTGGAAAAACTCAAAATCTAAAAAATGACAGGTGCAGAAGAAAATGTTTGTGTCTGCAGTAAATTAAACTGTTAGATATTATTATTACAATATTGTGCAATAAGGTCAATAAAATCCCAAATCAGTAAAAAAATATGATGTACTATAAACTTTTAAACATAAAAATTGTTTATGATTTTTAGATTTTAAATATTCTACAACACAAAAGAGTCTGACACTAAAAATCTGTTTATTTACAAAACTGCAGTGATAGAAATAAAATACTAGGTGTTTTTTTTTCCAAATTAATTTAATATCTTTGTGGAAAACTATAGTTTTGAGAGAACACAAAAGCACTGAAAACATTTATCGAGAGCTGGTGATAGTGAAAACATTTATGTATTGTAAAGTAATTGGGGTTCACCCAGTGGTGTAGCAGACAGGCCCGCAGGACACGCGCCGCGGGGCGGCCTGTGTTCCCCCGCCTCCCTCTTCAGTTCAGTTCGCCTCCAACCACCACCTCGACCAATTCAGTTTTATGAGCACTTTACAAGAGGAACACACTGTAGTCATAAATGGATTGAAATGGCAAACAAAAATAATGAAGTAGACTGTGATGTTTAAACAATGCTCAACTAATACCAAGGCTACAAAAGTGTGGCAGGAAAATAAACCCCCGCACGTTTACACCACCAGCAACGTGAGTCTTTGTACTTCGACAAGGTGGGTCCATGCTTCCATGTAATTTGCTCAGAAATGTAACTCTACCATCCAAGTGTTGTAGCAGAGAACAACTCACCAGGCCAGACTTTTCCTGTTTATTTCTGGTGAGCCTGTGCCTCAGTTTCCTCACTGCTCTTCTTCTGCTGCTGTAGCTCATCTAGTTCAAGGTTTAACAAATGTGTTCTCAAAGTTGCTCTTCTGCAGACCTCAGTCAAAACAAGTGGTTAATTGAATTACTGTTGCCTTTCTATCGGTTTGTACTAGTGGACATTCTCCTATGGCATTAAATAAACACTCCACTATTTTGGAAATAATCTCCCTTAAAAGTTAAACAGTTGTTTTATCATTTGTATTCCATTCAGCTGATCTGCAGTGTTCCCAGGCAAACCGAGAGACAAAGTCCCTCCAGTGTGTCCTGGGTCTTTCCAGGGCTCTTCTCTCTGTGGGACAAGCCTGGAACATCTTCGTGGGAAGGTGTCTAGGAGGGATACAAAACCGATACCTAAGCCACTTCAACTGGCTTCACTCGATGTGAAGGAGCAGTGGTTCTGGTCAGAGTTCTCTCCTGGGTGACAAAGCGTTTCTGACCCCATACTCCAAGAGAACCTCCCCCACAGACTGCCATGAAGGACACGATCAAGAGCTTTCTCCAAGTCCACGTAATACATGTGGACAGGTTGAGCATACTTGCATGAATACTGTAGCCTGCTACTGGGAGTATAGAGCTGGTCCAGTGTTCCACGTCCTGGACGAAATTCGCATTCTTCCTCCAGGATCCGAGGTTCAACCATCAGCCATATCCTCCACTCCAGTACCCTGGCATATACTTTTCCAGGAAGGCTAAAGAGTGTGATCCCTGTATAGTTGGAAAACATCCTTAGGTTCCCCTTCTTAAAAACACCTCAGCTGCCAGTCCAGAGGTACTCTCCACAACCTCTATGCGATATTGTAGAGCTGTGTCAGCCAAGACAGCCCTGCAACATCCAGAGACTTGAGATACACAGGGTGGATCTCACCCAGCCCCACTGCTTTGTTACTGCAAAGCTTGTAAGCTACCTCAGCGACTTCGACTTAGGTTATGGGTTAGTCAAACCCTGCATCTCCAGTCTCTGCTTCCTCAAGGGAAGGCGTGTCAGTGGGATTGAGTATTCCTTCCACCGTCCAACAGCATCCCCAATCAAGGTCAAGAGTTCCTCACTTCTGCTGTAAACTGTTGGTGTGAAACTGCTTCCCACTCCTGAGGCACTGGACAGTTTGCCAGAATCTCTTTGAGGCCGACCAGTAATTTTCCTCCATGATTTCCCCAAACTCTCCCCAGGGCCGTGTTTTTGCTTCCATAACTGCCGAGCTGCAGCATGCTTGGCCTGTCTGTACTCATCAGCTGCCTCAGGAGTGCCTCAAGACAACTAAGCCTGGTAGGACTCCTTCAGCTTAATGGCATCCCTTACTTTCGGTGTCCAGCACCGGGTTCGTAGACTGGCACCACGACAGGCACCACAGGCCTTACAGCCACAGTTCCCCATGGCCATGTCAAAAATGTTGCAGAACACATGCCACTCTGTTTCCAGCCTCCATCAGGATCATCAGGATCTGGTCAAAGTTATTTCAGAGGAGAAACTTGAAAATCCCACTAACATGTGGTTTAGCTAGATGTTCTAAGTGAACCCTCACAATATGTTTGGGCCTGCCAGGACTGTTTGAGCTCCTCCTTTGCTATCAGATCCAACTCAGTACCAGGTGGTGATCAGTTAAAATCTCTGACCCTCTCGTTACCCTATTGTCCAGGACACATGGTTGGAGATCAAATGAATCTACAACAAAGTTGATCATTGAACTTCGGCCTAGGGTGTCCTGGGGCTGTCATGTACACTGATGGACACCCTTATGCTCAAACATGGTGTTTGTTATGGACAAGTTGAGACTGCACAGAAATCAACATTGTTTGTAATTGTTTGTAACATCCTCTGTAAATCTGTAAAAGATGGTTGATGGTTGTCAAAGTTTGTGTGATCATAAATAACAATAACTAAAAGATCAAGGGCAATGTGCAAAACGTGAAAACACATATATTAAGATTGCACTTTTCACAACAGCGTGGAACTGTAAGATCTTGTATATCTTGATCATGGTAATTGCAACCACATCGTTTGTTATTTTACTTCCCCTCATTGCATATTTACTTCATAGAGTGGCATCCATTGGTAATCTTCAACATGATGTGTGTGTGTGTGTTTAGGAGTTTTTCAGATGAGGTGCTTGATTGCCTCAGAGAAGTGATAAGTGTCAGGAAATTGCTTTGAGTAGCCCGAGGGGGGTGGTGGGGGTTGCAGGTTATCCATTTGGGATACATGGTGCACCTGACACTTTTCAACACATGATGGGTCTCATTCTAGATTAACTGGTTAACTGGGAGTCATTGACAATGACACTTGGATCTGGAGGAAACTCCTGCTGCAACAAAAGCCGCTGATACAAATAACTTAATATCTAGCATCTGTGTTATACTTTTTCTCCCTCGTTCCCCAAGTCAAGATAATATTATTTTATTATTATCAATAGCTGGTGCTGAGGATATGTAAAATAATTTTCTGATAGTTGTTGTGACACACATATATATATATAAATATATAATTTTTTTATTTTATTTTTTTATAAAAAAGTCTTTAAGTGTTCATGAAAACACTGACATCTAGTGGAGAAAAATACATGTAATCTAATACAGTGCAAGAGTTTCCAAATTGCTATACTTCATTTAGATTTGCAGGGAAATATTGTATATTCTGTTTTGCAGATGTTTTTAAGCTTCTACAATGCATTATTCCTTAATGGAAGGTTTGTCACATTTTTTTAAATGCATAAATAATGCTTGTCATGAGATGCTGATGTGATTTTTTGAAGCTTTTTTTTGTACTTGCATTGAGAGTCAGCTGACCCAATACAGACTGAATACTGGCTTGGCCACGCTACACACTTGAAACGTTTCATACAATCACTGATGAGACAGACAATGAGGGGGGGAAAAGTGTGACACTTTATTAACACTCCACAAAAACAAAAAAAAAATTCACAAAAACAAAACTTGGAGGATTTCTTATCTTAACATGTAAACAACACTTATTAGCACTTTCCTAAGAACATTATTAAAACAAAACTAAGAACGAAAGTCAAAGGTCTGACCCATTTGGGGTTCCGTTGAGATGCTGAACGCCTTTCATTCACAGAAAAAAGAGTTTCTCTGAGAGCTGGATTGCAGGCTCTGAATGAAGGTACTGGCCAGACAGGAAGGCCAGTTTGTGGGCGTATTTGCACGGTGCAGGAACGCGTATTGTTCCAGGCCAGTTCCAGTATAGGTGACACATCTTGAAGGTCAACCTATGGAAATAAGCAAATACATTAAGTGTATATGCAATTTCAAATTCTCATTTTAAAACAGCTACAGCTATAATCAAACATGCTGACGCGTATATTGTCAATGCGGTATCATTGTTGGGGTTCTGTTGGGATTTAACAGGTTTGCAGACCTCTAGACTTAAAGGTATAAAAAGTGAATTCAATTCAAGTCACCTTTATTTCTATAGCGCTTCGAATGTTTGAGGAGAAGTGTCATGGTTTGATGTTTTCTGCAGCAGCAGTTGTTCTCAAAGATTCATGCAAGTGACACAGCAAATGCTTATCAGAAGCTCCTTCTGCCACATGTGGTTCCTTCTCTGCTTTCGCCAACAAATCAGGCATTTCCATGGAGGACAATGTGCTCGGTCACTCAGCAAAACAGGAAGCAGCTCCTTGAAGCTGAAAACACTGAACTACTGAAATATCCTAGGCGACCAAATAATGGCTGAGAAACTCAGTGAGTGGAAGAGTGAATCAAGATCACAGCAGAGTAGGGACTATTGATGTCCTGAGAGAGACGATGATGTCCTGTGGCTACAGTTGTGCTAAAGTCAAAGCAAGGGTCTGTACACCTCTTTTTTGGCTTTGTAACCTTTAGTAAACTTTGTGCACTTTCTTCATGCTACAATCACTGTTGTTCTCTTATTTTTATAATTTTCCACAAAACAGTGATATTAGGAAATTAGGGATGTCCCGATCAGGTTTTTTTTTTTGCCAGAGTCCAAATAATTTGATTAAGAATATCTACAGATACCAGAACCCGATCCAATACTTCTATAATACATAAAAAAAAAGAACAGTGAAGTAACAATCAAGCCATAAATAACTTAAACTCTTCTTTTGGACTTTAGTACAACAGTAAATCTAAACCTAAAATATAACTTAAAATACCCAGCAGGCAATCCCAAGTTTGCTGTGTCAATCTTGTCGCCATTAACTTTATAATACCTCCAGACTGCACACATACTTGCTCTTTCTGCTTCAAGCTGCTTCTGTGTTCTACTTCGCCGGCATTTAACCAATAGCGTCTTTGCAACAAAGTGATGCCGCACACGATGCTGTTTCGGTGTGAAGTCATGAAAGAGGTCTAACTCTGTGCTGCCGCATATCTATAGATGTGTTATAAAATAATGAGAAAATATATTTATACATATATATTCGAGTCCTGATTGGGAGGTAACGTCCGATTCCAATCGAGTCTGAAATGATCAGGCCCGATTTCCGATCATGTAATTGCATCTGACCATTCCTAATAGTTATTGTTGAAGTGCCTTGATCATTTTGTAAAACATTGTTCTTCTGGTATGGTATAACTGCAGTAAAATTTCTTTATATTTTTATCTCCACAACTTCATACCTCTGCAGGTGGTCAGGAGTGAGGTTTGCGGTGTTGTACACTGTTATGTAATGAGTGGGCAGGCCACAACCCTGTCGAATGGAATGTGCCATTAGGTAGAAGTCCACCCTGAAGAGAAAAAAACAACACGTTAATAAATATATATTATGATTTTGTATTATCAAGCTAATAAATTTGACTTGAACTCAGTTATGAGATGCTTTGCACTTCTAGTTGTAGATTGTAGGGCACTGCTAAAGTCATCTACAGAATCCTGTTCTGTGCAAGCTTCAGCTCTTGAAAACCAACCAGTCTCTGTTTGTCACAGTGTGGTCCAGCACAGTTCCTGGCGAGGGTGTCCCGAAGTGGTCTGACCCGTAGGAGTACAGGGTTGTGCTGATTCTTTTCTGCACCACAATGAATGCAAGCTTGGGCTCGTAGTTTGGGATAGTCTCGAAGCATTTCAAAATCTGAGGGATCTCGTAGTGCTCCACGGTCTTCAGCTGTCCGTCAGACACACCGTCGCGATAGATGACGATCTTCTCAGGGAAGGCGTGGTTCACCTGTTTGAAAAAAAAAGGGTCAGATGCATGTACCTACAACATTGCCACTGTAGTGTTTTAAAGCAGCAGGGTCCCCAATCTTTCATGGACACCAAATTCAATGATTTTTAAGAACTTTTTAAATTACTTATTTTAAATCAAGCACATTAGTGATTCACACCCCCAGCATATATAGCATGAAAGTCCTTATTGTACTTAGATTAAATGTCAGTCATGATGTTTTGAATGTCATTTTTAAAAGTGTAGACCATTTTAAACAGGAATGTCACGGAACTTTAAAACAATTTGTTGAATTCAATGTTAATATTCATATGTGGTTTCTGAAATATTGATCAAATGTACTAGGGCTGCACAATATATAATTTCAGCATTGATATCGCAATGTGTGTATCCGCAATAGTCACATCGCAGGATTAGATTGTTTATTAAAGATTAAAAGATAAAGATATTATTATTTTAAAATAATTTTTACAATGACGACCATGCTATTTTTTGTTTGCTTGTTCAATTTCTGTTGGACTCTCCTGAAACCCATGAAGCACTGTTTATTAAATTTTTATCTTCGCTCTATTTTATTTATATACGTTCTCGCAATTTATTATGATTTATGCAAACTCTCTACATAGAAAAAGACTTCATCCCAATCTAATTAAAGCTGCATTTATACTGCAGATCTTGATGGTCAAATACGATATTGTAACTATCTGACTTTTTTGAAGACCCGCTTACATCATCTTTTAAACCCGACTCATATCCAATTGACTGCATTTACATTGTACATAGCAAAGACGCAATGACTACGAAAAGAAAAAAAAAAAAAAAATAAATAAATAAATTTAAAAAAAAAAAGGGGCAGCCATTGACTGACAGCTTTTCTCCATTCCTGTATTTAATCTGTTCGCAAAGTTTCATATTTTAAATGATTTTTGACAAGCTTTTTTATTAAAGTTTATGGCAGAAAAGTTCTCATTTGGCCATCTTCTTTTAATCCAGGCTATTTTAAACCAGTAGGTATCTTAATGTTATTTCCATGGCGTGATTTATGCACGTGATGTATGCAACAGTTTTAGTTTACATTGTTTACCTGGCGGACGCTGCGCTCTCTCTTTTTTCTTTCTCGTTAACATGCTTAATACTTGTGCTACATGACAATATAAAAGCTTTTCTGTACTAGTATATGAGATTTAAGGTTTGGGACTCTGTTCTGAAATAAAAGTATTAGTGTTGACTTCATTAGCTATGTTTTTTTTAAATACACACAACTCACATTGACAGGTGAAAATCTGATCTACCTGCTTACACTGCAAACACAAGAACATGAATTCGATTCATATCGGATAAATTTCCACATATGAACAAGGTCTGAATCTGATTTGAGTAAATCGGAATCCATGTGATTTTTTCCTGCTTTCCAGATCCGATCTGTGCCACATGGGAGAATTGGGTCACTTGAACCATGCAGTGTAAATGCAGCCTATGTGAACGAAATCTTTGAAACAGATTACTGGATTCGGGAAGTTATTTCTTTTTTGCTTTTCAAAATGAAACAAGCAAGTTGTGCTGTTTAGTCACAAGTAACCACAACTGCTTACAGCAGCAGAAAAAAAAAGAAAATGCTTTAGCAGTATGTCTACTGTTTGGGACTGGGATATTTCACACTGGACCAATGAGACAGTACAACAGCAGTTGCACAAATATTAGCAACTTTTACACGAGAAACTAGATAAAGCATTTGAAGATGCATCACCCTGCCGATATCTAATGCCCGATTCACATGGGGCTTCAGCGTTAACGCTTGACAGAGGGCGTGTCTGAAGTTGGGGCTGACGCAATCGTCATAGCAGCGCCATCCAATGAAGTTAGTCCACAATCGGTTACTATCTGAGCTGGGGTATTTGCATAAAGCGATCTGATTGGCTGACGCGTTGAACAGTTGAGAAATTCCCAACTTCTGCAGCGCAGACGGACCCACAATTCAGTACGGCAAAGCTTGACATCACCCATTCAAAGTGAATAGGAAGCGTTGACGCTGACGCCCCGTGTGAATAGGGTAGCGAGTGAGACGGATGAGTTGTGCGAAAATCAACAAAGTTTGGAAGAGTCATTAAAATTAAGTAAAATGTTTTCGAATGACAGCCAAAAAGTGATAAAGAGAACTAAAAAATATTGAATATTGTATTTAAATACTTTGGTTTTAAAAAACTGAAATGCCTAATTTAACAACTTTTTTAATAACATTTGTTTCTAGTTTCGACTAAAACTAAAACTTTTTTTCAATATACACTGTTAGATTTGTGGCTGCATTACAAGGTCTTTTTTATTGCTGATCAGTGAATAATATTACAGTTTAATGTCTGATAATAAAAATACTGTAGTTCACTGAATTAATTTGTTCATGTTTTGAGAAGGGCCAATCTGAATCACACCATATAAATAATTAGATCAATTCGTACAATGTCAGTTGCTGTATTTACATTATACACCCAGGTATCGGATCAGTACTTGATATCAACCAGGTATCGGAATCGGGAATGGAAAAAGGGTATTGGAACAGCTCTATTGCATAGTTATCATTTGACTCTTGTTGTAGAGCCAAAATGCAACCTTAATATTAGAATTGACATAAATGCCTGTTTACCTCGTAGTATTTCTGCAGGGCAGCCAGAAGACACACTCTGAAGCCGTTGATAATTTCCTCATTAGGCATTTGGAAGGTCACCCTGGAGTACCATTTGGTCAACATGCTACACACACAGACAAATAACAAATAGCTCAAGAATTCTACACATTTCTGCACTCATGTTAACAGGTTGCAGTATTCCTGCTGTTGGAGTAACAATGAGTAGCTTGGAAAACTGCAGTTTCATATATTTTGAGACTACGGACTATGTAGATTTGGCTAAGTGAGACTTGGTTTCACTTTTCACTGTATGGCACATTGACATAACAATATAGAAATGCTGTTTAGGCATTATCCTCAACATTATAAGCATTCCTTTTATGCGTCACTGAATTAAAGAGAGGCTTTCAGAAGCAGATGTAAATGTCACATTCTTTCAATTTCCCTGGCAAAACGTCCCGAATCCTTCACATAAAAGTCAAGTCTACAGGCTTTCATAGACCACCTAGGAAGTCGTTAAAGGTCTTGTTCATGCCCTAATAAATCCTGTTCTTGCCAGCTCATGTTAATCTGCCTCCACTCAAGTTCAACCCCACGTTTCAAACTTATGTTAACAGCTGATGCACAGGAAATGTCCTACATTTTTATTTTATTGTTACATTCCAATGTAAAAATACATTCTGACTAGATTATTTAAGCCCATGTACGATTAATCAGGATGACTCAATTAAAATTAAGTAAATAAACACACATTGGCCTACTGGTTAGTGAGTTGGAGTTGTAACCCAAAAGTTGCTGGTTTGATTCCCGTCCCGGCAGGAATTTAAGGGGGGTTGAATGAACCACACCTTCTCCATCTTCAATACCCAGCTGAAGTGTCACTGACCGAGGCACCGAACCCCTAATTGCTCCCTGGGCATTGGAAGCAATAGCTGCCCGCTGCTCCGAGTGTATGCTCACTGTATGTGTCTTTGTGCGTGTTCTCACTCCTAACTTAAAATGTATGTGCGCACTTGGATGGGTTAAAAGCAGATGGGTAAAACCATACTTGACTGGGCTCACTTCACTTCATATTTATAGTACTGTTAAAAATAGTGATGAATAACATTACTATAGTGAATATTTGAATATAGAATACAGAAAAAAAACTCAATTTTTTTCCCATATTAAACAATAACGATAAATTTCGATGTATGTTGTTAATGCTACCAGCTTTAAAAGTTATTATCAAAACAATGACTACGTTTACATGGACATCAGTAATCAAATTATTTGCTTTAATCTAATTAAGAAAATAATAAGACTAAGGTGTTTACATGAGTTGCTTTTTAAGTGTTACTTTCATGATCTTGTTTTACATGTTATAGCACATAATTTGATTAACGTCATTGCGTCACAGCGCTATCTGCATTTCCTCCGGAGTTTCATGCAATTTTGGGTGTTTTATTTTATTTATTATTTTTTTATTTCTTTAACTGCAGTTTGGCACATTCACGAACATTTCATGCACGCCCTCCATGACAAACGAGATGTTAGATGCAACTATGTACTGCTGGAAGAGTTGTTTTAATGGAAGTTCATACCGCACAATGCAGGTGTCTGTGGTCTGCACTGACTGGGTAGGTGCAAAGAGAGTCAAACAGCCGTGTGTGTGTGTGTGTGTGTGTGTGTGTGTGTGTGTGTGTGTGTGGACTATCCTGCCGCAAAACATGGCGAAAAGTCCTACATAATGGTTTTAATTTGTTTAAGGTGTTAACATGTCTGTACTGCACTTCAATAATGAGACTAAAATTGCCACACTCCACGTCTTATTTCCATTTCTCTTTAGTTCGATTATGACCTTAATCTGATTAAAATAAAAAAAATAAAAAAAATAAATAAATAAAAAAAATCACTGTTTACATGGTTAACTTCTAATCAGAGTATTGTCTTAATCGTATTAAAATCAAATTATTGGTGTCCATGTTAATGTAGTCATTGACTGATGCAACAAAAATTAGACTGTTGCGATAATGAGAGACAACGCATTGTCTATATGTCTATATATATATATATATATATATATATATATATATATATATATATATATATATATATATATATCATATATATATATATATATATATATATATCATATATATATATATATATATATATATATCATATATATATATATATATCATATATATATCTCAGATGAAAGAATGGCTATTAGGTTCATTGTGCATCCCGTGGGTGCAGCCAACAAGAGTTGTACATTTTAGGTAAACTATGAGCATTATGAGCTGTTCGGTGTTAGTTTTTATTTAAATATATCGAGCTTAAACTAAACAGCGCATTCTCTCCGCCTCCTCATTCATAACCAGTGGAACATGCTGCTGTAGCAGTACGAGAGACGGCTTTACACTCGTCATTCATAATCTTAGCTATTGTATTGGAGTCGAAAGAATATATATAAAGTAGAATGTTCTTTTAACAGTCCTGATATGTTTCTTTTTTTTTTCCAGTTATTTCTCTTCAGCAACTTAGATTTTTTTAAAACTGCTTGATTCTTTTAAAACCTAAAGCAGCGCCCGTCAATTGGGGTTTTTCCATAAGATACACCTTTATGAATGTTTTATTTTATGAGTATAAGTCTTTAATGTGCTTTTTAATTTTATTATATTCAAAACAGCACTCAGATGCGAATTTATCCTCGAAAATGTGGCATGAGAACGATGCATGTGTCGGATCATTGCCTTTTTTTCCTGCGCGCGAAAAATCAATTCCTGATCTGTTTGCATAAAGGTTTTAATCAAAAGACAGGTAATTTAATTACTTTCGATGTGCTAAAATTTTTGTTCAACGAATGTTATTTTAAAAAAGCATATATACATATTAAAACTGACCAAAGTGCATGGTCTAATCGGAAATAAAGGAAATTAGTTCTATATTACATTATTTAATGCATAAAATAGGCTAGTCTTTTTATAAATGGAGTTAAATTGATCTGAAACTTTTAATTGCATTTTTATTTCCTGTAAATAATAAAAGCTGCATCAGACTGATGAAACGAACCTGAATACCTGCGTGAACAGGGCCACAATTACTTTTTTTTACATCAAAACAATATGATACAGTGTCTTCTGTCTACATAACTGGCAAACACGTCAGAAAAAACTGCTGAATCTCTGCGAATATTTGGTTAACTTAAAACATAAAACATACAACAAAAAACATAAAACAAATGATGTCTGGTTTAGTGATGTTAGTAATGCATAGAAAAATGCAAAGCAGAATTCTCCTGTGCTCATTAACCCACTGATGACAGCCACTTTGTGATGGCTTTTAAGGTGGTTAATGAGGTTTGTTGTGTTACCTTGGGAGGTTTGGACTGAACAGGAGCAAAGGCTACTTGATCAACATTGCATTCCTCGAAAAAAACACTTGCAACAGACACATTCACTTCATGCTTGTGATGCGGTACAATTCGTAAACTCCGCCCATTGAAATAACAGCTTGGTCTTTATACTGTAAAATTGCGACAATATTTAAATATTGATCGTGGGCCACAGATATAGTTATCGTGATCATAATACGATTAATCGTGCAGCCCTAGTTTATAGTAAACTTCAAGCCAGTAAGAGTCTTTTTTTAAACAAATTAATGTAAATTGAACTAAACAAGAATTCAACCAACTGACTTACAATATTTGAATAGATTTCAGCATCAAATAATTGCGGTTTTTAACTCTCTGCCAAAAATGTATTTCTAAAGGGAGCAAATATTCTCTTTTACATTGTTTTGTAATGTTGTTTGTTATTGTAATGTTAGTCCATAGTATTACCAATTAAACTGTATTTCTGATTTTAAAAAACGCTGCTTTGGCATGTAGAAGTTGAGCAAATATACATTTTTGTTTAAATACACATTTAAAATACACAAACCTGTTTTACTTTATTTCAAGTTACCTGTTGAGACTTGCCACGAAGCCCATGACAGATCTGCTTTTCTTGCTGGTATCATGGTGAACATCCACCCCAATCACCATCAGGTATTTCTGTCAAACAGAAACAGAAGTGGTTAGAAGTGATTCTTTTAGGTAACTCCCTATCTGCAGGAACAACCCAACATCAACACCACTAATGAATTATGAATTTATTGCTTTTAATGCATTATTTCAAATTTAATCTATTATTGGATACTGTGAACAACTACTTATTTACTGTAGGATGAAAATATTAATATTAATTCATTACAACTTCCACCTACTCAAGACTATTAATGAGTTTGTGGCTGCAGATGTAAAATATGAGGAAATTTCATTCTCCGGAACAAAGTCAAGATGTGAACTTCTGTCATGAATAAATATTGAAATTGACAGCCAATGTTAATAAAATAAACATCAGGTTTTAATAGACAAAGGATCACACCCACCTATTGTATATCAGTTCTCACTGTGCAGCAGCCATGCCCAGTTAATTCCCCATACTCCATATTTACTTAAGTATATTTACTTGAGCAGTTTTTAATCAAGAGTGACATATAGTATGGTGACTCCAGGGCCACCCGTTGGCAAACGGTCAGATTAGGACACACACACTCACCAGAGGAACGTTCACTGTCCACAACTCTCCTCCAAGCTTACAGTTAATCTGCAGAAGGATCTTTTGAGCAACACTGCGGAGCTTCTGTGGCTGTGAGATGGTCCGAACGTTGATTGCCTGGGAAACAAACACAATCAGACAAGCTGTGTGTAATATTTATCATCTGTGGTCATTTCAGAATTGGTGTACATTTCTCACATTGCCAAATTCTTGGAAGTTCCTAAGTATTTACTGTGTAATGAAGTCTTTTAGGGTGCAGTTAGGAAAAAAAAACTATATTTCAAGTAATAAAAGGCAAAAAAACTAACTATGAATTTTGATTTTTATATATATATTTCACACTAATTATAAGAATACATGCTGATTGTCACAGAAATGTAGGAAATAAAGCTCAATAAACCCAACAGTGACCAAAATTAGCTTTAATTAGAATAATGCTAAATTAAATTCAGTAGAAATTTATGTAGAACTTTGGTCCTGCTCTATAATTATACGCGACTCTGGCCCATTTACATTCCCACATTACATGGCTATAGTTTTGTTAATACTCATAAATACCAGTGCTTCCCACAGGTTTGAAATGTACTTGCAGTGGTAGCTGGATTGAAACACATCTTTTACCCACATAACATAAATAGTTAACTATATGTGACAAACAAAACATAATTTGACTTTTAACAATATTTTTATTTATTAATAAACTGTTATAAAGTGTTTGTTTTCAGTGGGTTAAAGTTAAAAAAGACTAAAAGCTAAATAAAAAAAATAAATATAGATTTTATATAGATTTAGAAACCCCAGCTGGACACAAAAGGTGCGTCTCTGTGGGTCTGCAGAGCATGCGAGTCTCCTTGTGGGAGTTTTGACAGTTCTCGTGCAGTACAAAACGAGAGAAGACTTTCCACTATGTAATTGATTGCAGATGTTTGGTTATAGTGGGCAGATACAAAAAAAAAAGTGTAATAGGATGATAATAATACAATGAAAAAAGTGTCACTAAATATACCTGGGCAGCTGTTAATATACCTGGGTGGCCCGCCCAAGTAAAGTCTATATGTGGGAAGCACTGAATACATTGTAGAACTGCAGCATCGACATCGCAATGTGATCATTCACAATAGTCACATCGCTGGATCTGCAATGGTGAGTCTGTATAATTGATCATTTGCAAGAGTTTTTGAGTCATGTGACTATATTGACTCACGTGAAGATTGTAAAAGCATTCAGGCATAAGTTGTGCCGTCTTTAACTTTAATAACAGTACATTTTATTGACTTGTTTATACAAAGACTATGCAGTATTATTTTACATTTGATTATTCAATTACTGTATAGCTGAATACAGTTGGACTCCTCTGAAAATAAAATGTTTATTAAATTTTTTTAATGAATTTTTTCTATGCTTGTATTATATTTTATGCAGATGCACTGCCCTACAGAATCATCCTTATCAATCTAAAATTAATTCTTTCCAAATAGATTCAAGGTGAAATTGTATTCATATTTCAATATATAAATCACAGAATAAAAGAATATTACAATGTTAGATTTTTCCAATATCATGCAGCCCTAATTCATTGTATTGATTTCCTTTTATGCCAAAAATCATTAGAATATTAAGTAATGATCATGATCCATGAAGATATTTTGTAAATATTCATTCATTTTCTTTTTGGCTTAGTCCCTTTATTAATCTGGGGTCGCCACAGCGGAATAAACCGCCAACTTATACAGCACATGTTTTACGCAACGGATGCCCTTCCAGCTGCAACCCATAACTGAGTAACACCCATACACACTCAATCACAATCATACACTACGGCTAATTTAGCTTACCCAATTCACGTGTCCCACATGTCTTTGGACTTTTGAGGAAACCGGAGCACCCGGAGGAAACCCACACGAACATGGGGAGAACATGCAAACTCCACACAGAGATGTTGCTGTGAGGCAATTGTGCTACTGCGCCACCTATTTTTTTTGTAATTATGTAATTATTGGTTGGTAAATGTAATTATTGGTTGGTTATAAGCATTGCTAAAAACTTAATTTAGACAACTTTAAAGGTGATTTTCTTTCTATCATGTCTTTTTACCCTCAGATTGCAGATTTCCAAATAAGCGTCCTTAGCCAAGATTTATCCTATAAAAGCTCACTTATTCAGCTTTCAAATAATGTATAAATCTCATTTTTAAAAAAACAAAGTACCCTTATGGGTTTTGTGATCCATGGTTGCACATTAGAATTATTTCTGAAGGGTTATATGACACTAAACCTGGAGTAATGGCTGTTGTAAATTCAGCTTTGCCAATTAAATGACTCAATTACATCTTAGCAGATAACAGAAAAAGTTATTTTTAAGCATTATATTTCAAATTAGTAATGTTTTTAACAAATAAATGCAACGTTTGTGAGCATATATAGACTTTTAAAAGGAAGTGTATGATTTGTGTTTTTTATTGAAATGCATTGAAAATATGATTGAATTAATTATAATTGAAAGTTATTAAAAGTGAAATGCAAAGATACTGCATTTAAACAAAACCTGTGATGGTACTGGACTCTGGATGCAGCAAAGCTTTTTGATGGCACTATACAGATCATCTCTGTTTCCAGTCATGATGCACACGACTAGCTGCACACGAGGCTGAAATTCAGAAAGGAGAATTTATTTGAGCCAAAATACCAAATTCATTTACCATATTTCCTGAAGACAAAACTCCACACCTTCTACTTGGTCAAAAAAAGTTTGTTGAGGAAAAACATGTTCTTTGGGAGTATAGACAAAATGTAAAACTCTTTCACTAGTTTATTGTTATAATTCAGTTCCTGACCTCGCTGGTAAGTTGAGAGTGAATGCTCTTGACGAAGGTCTCAGTTCGATCATCGCGTAACTCTACACGGATGGGTCGCTCCACTCTCATGCCCATAGGACCAGCTACCCTTGAAAAAGTGGTCACCAGCTCCTCAGCCTGATCAGTTGCCCGTCTGGGATAGAAAACAGCCCAGCAGTTCAAAGGGACCTGAAACAGAGGATTTATAGGGCAGGAGACAGAGAGAGGAAGGATTCCATCAGAGCAATGTGAGACAATGGTATTAAATGAACAGATGATATCAGCACAATATTATTGTCTGCTCTGACTTTGGTTATAATTATTAGTTTGGGGACTTAAAATGAAATAATCACATAAAACTTATGAACAGTTAAATATTCCCCTACTGTGCAATAAATATGTGCAATACTTTCTCATACGCACTTGTACACAGCACCTTATATCAATATACAATGCAATACTCTCTACATTCGCACTTGTACACAGCACCTTATAACCTGTATATTTATAACAATCTGTACATACAACTCAACATCCAGGTTTCTTCACTAACCGCATCTGTTTAATGTTCATCATTTTTTATTATTATTTTATTTTATTTTTTTGTTTTGTTATTATTTTGTGTTGTCACTTGTCACTTTATGTACACTGGAAGCTTCTGTAGCCAAAACAAATTCCTTGTGTGTGTGAAGCACACTTGGCAATAAAACTGATTCTGATTCTGATTCTAAAAAAACAACAACAAAAGATTATGTTTACAGAATGATAATCATTTTGCCCACAAAAAAACATTTGTGAGAGTTACTTGTCATCAGATAATATTTCTACAAAATAAAAAAGGTGGCCAATTTGTTTAGGCTTTGTATTTTTGAGTCATTAAATTAAACTGGATTTTAAGAGCATTTTAAGAGCAATCACACTGCGCATATCCACCTGTGTGTTTCTGTATCATTAAAATCAACCACATATTAAGAGTCTTTTGCTTCACAAATCATATTTACAGTGGTCCAGCTGTGTTTAAAATCAGGGTTCCCACTTTAACCCAAATATCAAATTCAATTACTTTTACTGACTAAAAAGCTGAATTTCCACATCTAACGAACAGTAAAACAGTCTCTGTTGTGCCTATTCTTTTAATGTTTTATTATTAAAATATATGTTAAAATAATAATAATAGTACAATGTTTTTAGCTTGAACATCATTTTGTGTGAATCTAACAGGCACTATGAGAACACCGACACTAAGATTATTTTCAAAATACTTCTTGTTTTCATGGCTGTGAAGTGCTCCCTCACCCATATTTAATAGTAGTTTTACAAACTTTACATTTAGCTGTTCTGCTGTCTACCTTTTATCACACAGATTTTGAAGTGGTCATTTCGAAGCCAAATCCCTTAAAATTTGACATGCATTTGACTTAAAGGAATAGTTCCCCCAAAAAAAACTTAAATGTACACACTATGTACTTTCCTTCAAGTGGTTCAAAATGTTTTCTAAATGAGTTTCTAAATTCTGTTGAACATTTAAAAAAGTCATTTAAGAAAGCTAAAACACCTGTACTTTCAAAGTATTAGTTTTTCCAACTATGGAAATCAATGGCTTACTTTCTTCAAAATATCTTCTTTAATGTTCATAAAAATAAGGAATTTCATAAAGGTTTCACTAATAGTAAATAGTAATAGTAAATAGTGTGTAAATATTTTTGGGGTAAACTATCCCTTTAAGTGATTGCCAGTTGACGAGCAGGAAAAGAAGTTGAACTAAAAAAAGGTGTGGAAACAGTGCAATATAAAAAATATGGTATAGAAAAATTGTGTTTTGAGAAATGGAAACTAACAAACAAACAAAACAAAAAAATCCCTGCATATTACATAGCCTGGACAAACAAAAAAAATCCCTGACTTTCAATGTCTAGAATACACTTTATATTACATGACCCTTGGAAACCCTGTAAAATGCACTTTTGATTCACTTAAAAGTAGGGCTGCACGACATTGGAAAAATTTGACATTGCAATATATTTTTCTCTGCAATATAAATTGCGATGAGTTAAACAGCTCTATTTAGAAAGACAATCATTTAGATTTACTGGGACGATTTTGTAGGGGAGTGATGTAATTTATTATATAGGTATAATAAACAAACTAGTCATAGAAAAACCCAATGGAACAAATATTAAAGTGAAATAAACAGCGCTTTTTTGGTTTTCTGGGGAGATTCTAACAGTATTCGGCTACAGAACTTGTATAATCAAATGTAAAATAACATTGCATAGTCTTCATCATTTTCATTAAATTCATTCATTTTTCTTCTGCTTAGTCTCTGATTTATCAGAGGTCGCCACGGCAGGATGAACCGCAAACTATTCCAGCATATGGTTTAAGCAGTGGATGCCCTTCCAGCCACAACCCAGTACTGGGAAACACCCATACACTCAATTACACACACTACAGCCACTTTTGCTTACCTAATTCACCTTTAGCACATGTCTTTTTGATTGTGGGAGAAACCGGAACACCCTGAGGAAACCCACGCGAACATGGGCAGAACAGCTGATAAACTTTCAGTTTATTATGATTAAATTCTGCGGTGTCTCCACAAACCTCATGTGTTTTGACTTGTGGCTTCTGGTCAAATATAATCCCAACCCAACATTGCATATCTTGCGATGTGACTACTGTGGATGCACAGATTGCGATATCTATGCTCGATATATCGTGCAGCCCTACTTAAAAGTTTTCTAATTAAAAAAATGTACTGATTTTCAAAAACACAAACACAGTAGCGGTCATCAGTGATGTGCCTCTATGGCTATGAGTGAATTCACTCTATGCATTTTGTTTCCACTCTTGTCAAACCAGACTGCTTTTTCTCAGTGGTGTGAGACTCCAGCATGTGCGGTTTCCTCATTCCACATGTGTCTCTGCTGCATGTGTGAACTCCCCCGCAAACCAATGACTCACAGGAATTCTGATCAAATACTCGGCTGTGTCCGAACTCTCTGATGGTGCTGACTCACAGTGCTGATGGAGGGGTCTCGAACCAACTCTCTGGACCAGTCTACTGCCGGAGATGTGACAAAAGAGGCTGAATGCAAGCAGATGGTCTCACTGGGCAGAGTTCTTCCTTGAGTCTGTGCCAAAACAAGACGTTCAAATAGTTCAAGTTGACTGGAAGCATATCAGTAGATCACAATGAGCAGAACAAACAGTATGCAAGGTAATAAAGTCAATAGAATTAAATAATAAAGCGAACAACACATCCCGTGACCAGTATGTGTTAATGTTAGTGATACTTACTAACTACAAACTGTGTAATATGAACTCTTTCTAGCTGAAGCATCCTTTTTCTCTGCTATGTAAGAGTTAAACTGAAACTTATCCATCTATTATAATAATGCTGTATTTTTCACACTTGAAAAAGGAGCCTAGTACAAAATCTAAATTGTATTTAAAAATGCATCAGCTCAAGTTGGGTTATTTCTAAACAGCAATTATTTTTTTGGGGGGGGGGTTTAAAATGCATGCAAAAAAATATATTCAAAACAAAATAACAGATATTTAGAACCAATTTCTTTTTTTTATTTAATAATAATAAAAAAAAATTCAGCAACTTACACTTATGTAATGTAATGTGATATAATGTAAATAAAGTAATGTATATATATATATATATATATATATATATATATATATATATATATATATATATATATATATAGCGCATTTTTCAAATGGCCGTACACCCAAAGCGCTTCACAATCAAGAGGGGGGTCTCTCCACACCACCACCAGTGTGCAGCATCCACTTAGATGATGTGACTGCAGCTCCAGGACAACAGCGCCAGTGCACTCACCACACATCAGCTATTGCTGGAATGGAGACAGTGATAGAGCTAATTCGGTGGATGGAGATGATTGGGAGGCCATGATGGGTAAGGGTCAATGGAGAGAAATTGGTCAGGACACAGGTTACACCTCTACTCTACGAGAAGTGCCATGGGATTTTTAATGACCACAGAGAATCAGGATATCGGTTTTACATCTCATCTGAAAGTCAGCACTCACTGACAGTATAGTGTCCCCTTCACTATACTGGGGCATTAGGACTCACACAGATTGCAAATTTAGCACCCCCTGCTGGCCTCACTAACACCACTTAAAACAGCAACTTATTTTTCCCATGTGGTTTCCTATCCAGGTACTGACCTGGCACAGCCATGCTTAGCTTCAGTGAGTAACCAGTCTTGCAGGGTGGTATGGCTGTGGCTGTTTAATCTTGAACATTTAATTTAATCAAATAATTATTGCATCATAGCTTCCACAAAAATATCAAGCACAACAACTGTTTTCAACATTAAGTATCATGTTTCATGATCACCAAATCATCATATTACAATGATTTCCAAAGCACAACGAGACACTAAAATTGCTAAAAGTTCTATTTTGTTATGACAGCAACATAAAAAATGTTTAAAAATCTATTTAAAATTATTAAAATATTATCGTTACTGTAGATTTGATTAAATAAATTGCATCTTTATGAGCGGTACCAGTCCGTGCATCAATTGGTGGCAGGCCGCACAAGAAATCATTATTTTATTTCCGTTTTACTTAATATCTGAGTCTAAATGATCTTTTATTTTGAAAAATCTTTTATTTTTCAAAGTTACCGTATTACATCTCGGTAACCTGAGCACTAAAATTTAACACAGAAGCAAAGCAAAATGGGTAGAAACAGATGTCTTTGGAAAGTTTCTTTGTGAAGGGGAGAAGGTCCAGTGAAGGACCTAGGAAATGCCAAGGAATAGACCCGCAACCCATTTGTCAACAAATCAGGTAAATCCAGCACGTCTGTGCAAGAAGAAGATCAACTGCTGGAGATCACAAATGACCGTAGCCTTATGGGGCATTTACATGTTGCGTCTTTTCCACGCGCAAGTTTGTTATTTCTAATGGAGGCGTGTGTCTTGCATGCACATATTGGGAACAACGCCCTTGCATCTTCCAGCCACACCTTTCAGTAGTGCAACTTTCAGTAGTTTTCAGAATGCTGCGAGTGCACTGTGAGTCACGTGACAAAAACTGACCGATCGGCTTCATACTTTGTATAGAATATACACATTCCGGTAGAAACACTGCTAATTTTCCCCATAAATAAAACTTGCATCAGAGTTGAAGCAATGTTTTTTCAGCTTGTCATTCTCTGGCAAAAAGAGTTTATGGTCATCGCCCCCTTCCCAGCCTGTGACGCAGAAAAATGTTAAGCGTTAACCGGTCTGCAGTGATTTTGAGCATAATAGACTTTTAAAAAATAATACATTTCCTACCAACCAACTTTTTTTAATGTTAGTTTGCATACACAGAATAATCAATTCATTAGAAGACACTGAGGCATAATAGGAGTAGAACAAGAATGTATATCTGTTATGATATTGATGAAAACTTGGAGCAGTGGATGCATCTAAAACAAAAAAAAAAAACAACCACACTACCACCAAGTGCAGCATGGAGGTGGTGTGTGTTTCCATTCTCACCACTAGAATCTCCTGGCTGATGCTGAGGCCCCAGCGGCCCAGCTCTGCAAGAGCTTCATTATTACTGTTGATGTTGTGCAGCAGCTGCTTGAGACTCTGGGTGTGTTGCTGAGCTCCCACATTAATGTGCATTGTCAGATCCTACAACAAAAGAAATAGTTCAACACAACACCATCTGAACGCTTACTTGTTAATGTGCCTACAGTATTTAACTGGTGATCAGTTTTTACCTTCATGGCCCTGAAGTCTTTCCTCATTTTCTCAGGGATGCCGGTCATGAAGGAGAGCTCCGGCAACAGAAGGATTTCCCCTGTTATAACCTGTTATGATTTTGATTTAATCCCAAATCACAACAAAGGTCACAAATAGACTTCAACATTATACAACGGAGACTGCACTACAGTCATGATCCAACTTGAGACTTTTGTCAAAGCTGTGCATTAAATATAATAACGTTGTAAAATAACCTATAGCATGGATATACTGATCAAAATACCTAAATACACGGATATTTACTTTGTTTTTCATGTACAGTGGTACCTCCTTAATCGTGGGAGTTATGTTCTAAAAATAATCTGCAATAGGCGAAATCCGCGAAGTAGTCAGATTTATTATTTTAATAATTATAGATGTTTTATGGCTGTAAAACTGAATGTAACAAATTGAAGATTCATTTATTCTGTAATCGCATCCTACAACCACGTAACTTCTACCTTTCTTTGGTACGTCCAAAAGTTCAACTTTTTGTGCAATGGTTAGCATCTTCCTCTGCCTTTTGGGTGCTACTGCAGGTGCTTTGACAGTGCAGAATGTTTTTATCAACATTTTGGGGTTTGTTGGGGAAAAAACTTGCAAACATACAGTACAGCACTTCAGAGTCACTAGTGATTGAAGATTTATGTCAATTTGGAAAGGATTGATTGACAATGGTTTGCAGCCAATCAGAACGCAGAACACAATGCGCTGTAAAAAAGCATGTCAAATTGCACAAAAACAATCCGCAAAACTACAAGGTCGCAAAAGGTGAAGCGAGGGACCACTGTATCTTTTTGTGTGTGTGTGTGTGGAAAGTGTTGGTAGGGGTGCCGACCTACATTTTATCAATCATAAACACCACGGTTTCACTAAAAACCTGCTATTTATGTTTTGCTGTAAATGTTTGCATGAACTACGCTTAAAATACATTAAAATACATTTAAATACATTTCATCTTAAGATAATTTATTTTGTTTAGTTTTTATTTATATAGCAAAAGCTGATTCTTCAACATTATTACTCAAGGCTTCAGTGTTTCACAATCCTTCAGAAAGCATTCTAATACGCAGATTTTTGTGCCAAAAATATATATAATATACAATTATTATAAAAATATTTTCAACACTGTAAAACTAGTTGTTTTTCATAAAATTACTCCATCTTTGCTGAATAAAAGTATTTTCAATGCTAGTGTATATACAGTTGAAGTCAGAATTATTAGCCCCCCTGAATTATTAGTCCATTTATTTTTTTCCTAAATATCCGTTTAACGGAGAGAAGATTTCTTCAACACATTTCTAAACATAATAGTTTTAATAACTCATTTCTATTAACTGATTTATTTTATCTTTGCCATGATGACAGTAAATAATATTTTACTAGATATTTTTCAAGACACTTCTATACAGCTTAAAGTGACATTTAAAGGCTTAACTAGGTTCATTAGGTTAACTAGGCAGGTTAGGGTAATTAGGCAAGTTAATGTATAACGATGGTTTGTTCTGTAGACTATTGAAATATATATATATATAACTTAAAGGGATAATAATTCTGACCTTAAAATGTTTTTTCAAAAATTAAAAAATGCTTTTATTCTAGCCGAAATAAAACAAATAAGACTTTCTCCAGAAGAAAAAATATTATCAGACATACTGTGAAAATTTCCTAATATATATATATATATATATATATATATATATATATATATATATATATATATATATATGCACACACACACACAAAAACATGTGGAAAACATCTTTTATCAAGCCAAATAAACTACTATTGAAGAACAGTGCCTAAAGACACCACTAGATGACAGTACGGAGTGTGAATTAAGTCATGCTTTTGCTACTCAAAACACCACTGACTGATATACAGCTGCCACTGCCATTTCTAAAGCTTCAAGAAAATACAAGCAAACACAACAGCCCATTGGTGAGCATTACTTCACCTTTCCTCCTGGTCTGGACCTCTCTTTTGGACGATGGATGAGCAGCGGTTGGTCCAGTTCCTTTATGGTAATCCCATAGTTCTTTCTGTTCACATTAAAAGCCAATGAATAAAAACTGGAAATTTATAATTTTTAAAAAGATCTGAAAGCAGTGTTTAACTGTTCCTACAATCATATTGAGCTGCAATATAAAAATTTAAGGACATTCACAATGTCATATGCATTATATAATTCAGTTGCGGTCCAGATGCTGTGTCTTTTACATGCATTCAGAGAACTGGCTTCCATGAACCTGTAGTAATCGACAAACGTCGTCACAGATCCATCAGCCAAGGTGAAAGTGTCTTTGGGAGACTTGGACCACTCGATGTCATCGATACGGTATGTGCGGTTATTATAGCGTGTGATGACGATTGAACCAACAAACTCCTTTGTGCATTCATCCTGAAAGCTCTCACGGCTTCCTTGATAAATCAAGTTCCTAGAGGAGAAAACAGGTTTCCAGGGACAGCAGTTAAGCAATTGAGATTGTTTTCACTGATTCAACCAAAACACCAACATGCATTCATTTTATCCATATGACTTGATGCTAAAACCTACTAAAACAGTTAATCTACTAAGGCTTTGTTTATATTGAAAGAGGTCTGAACTGAGCTGGTCTGATAACTCTTATTGTCTGCTTTCTGTTTTATAGCTGAACCAACTGTAATGGACAATCTGACAACACTGACATGGTTATTGAACTTAAGTGAATCATAACTGTGTCACCATTACACTGAATGTGTCTCATATTTGAAATTTACATCAATAACTCTTTGCAGTAAAGTGGATTTAAAACTTCATTGTGTAAGACACTAAATAAATGAAAATTATTTTAAGCATTATGATGTTGTTCATTTTTATAACACTGAGTCCTGCTAAACTGTCAAACCTCTGAACCTAAATCTTATGGCAGCATTCTTCCTGAAATAAATCTTCATATGATTGATAATTAATTTTTTTAATTCATTTAAATGTATTTTAATTACCCTGTCAACATCAAGTGCTACCAAATGACATGAAATGAGAAGTTATACAGGGTTTCTTCAGGTTTCAAGTCAAACTTAAGACCATTATGAATGAACTCATAGACTTAATTAGGGTTAAACATTATGGATTTTTTCTAATGGGCCAGCTACTTTTGTAAATAGTTTTTGTATTAATAAAAGATCATGTAAAAGGATGAGTTGCTTTAGTTTTCTTTACCCGATTAGGGAATTTAATTTGCTGAATTTGCAGTAAAAATGTTTCATTATTGGTGATTGGGTTTCGGCTCAATAAGGTAGCTTTACCTGGACAGAGGAGAATTAAGACCTGTTTAAAATGATTTAAGACCTACAACCCAATGTTTCAGTGAATTTAAGACTATTTAAAGGCTGGTTAATACTTCTGTGTCAAGCGATCATCGTGTCCCACAGCGCCACAGCGTTGCTGTGCATTTATACTTCAGCATGGTGTTTGTGTTGCTCTGCAATAACACTTCCAAAATGCTAGCTGGCAGTGAGGTTATGTTCCTCTGTGTCAAGTTTTTTCTGCTGGTGTTTTTTTTTTATTTTTTTTTTATGAACGCTACCTTAATGTACAAGCAGCTAAAACGTGCTCATTCTGAGGCGAGAACCGATGGACGTGCAACCATTTTAATCATAAGGTAAACACAAAACAAGTTACCATCTGATACCCTGAAATAGATACTGACAGCACTAATAAGAAAAATGACACTTTTTTCACTCTTGAAAATTGAGGGCAGTTTATGAACAATAATTATGTGTTACTTAAAGATTAAAGTGATAAGCATACATGTTGAGTAAAAAAGACTTTATTATTTTTATAAGTAGCTATCAGAAATGAATGAATTAGTTATAATTATTATTTCTTTACTATCTTCTTCTTTTTTTAAATGTTAATAAATACATTAACAGTGGTTATCAAAATGATTTTGGTATTTTACTGGTTTAAAAAAATTATAGGCCATGCATGTGGTTAAATTCAAGTGAAGCATGCAGGCACTAAAATTTGCTAATTAAAAATAGCATTAAATAGTACTAATATAAATATATATGCTCTTTACTTTTTTTATCATTGTGCAAAAGAGCTTTGAAGTAACATAAAACTGACAAAACGGCACTGACTTTTATAAACATAGACATGTCTGTAGGGATGCAACGATTAAAGGTAAAGGCTTCTCAACACTTTGTTTCTGCACGGAAAAAAAGTGCTGCAACTAAACAAAGGTCAAAGGCCAACTGTCTGCTAATTTAAAGTTCCGAGCTTGTACACCGAAGCTAATATGCACGCTAGCGCTGTGAACCTACACTGGTCTCATGGTTCGGTTATGATTATCATGCCATCAATTCGGTTCAATTCGATATATCAGTGCATCATGGTGCATTGACGATGCTTTCCATACACATTTTTATATTTTCTTCACAGCAAAATTCTTGTATTAAAATGTATGAATACATTTATATTGATATATTATTTGTAATACAATTTTGTCATTTAATACAAACAGTCAGATATATAAACTGTACCTTTAAACAACACGAGCATTTATAGCAAATATTATACTCAAATGTAAATATCCTGCTTGCTTTCTGATCCTAGTCTACCAAGTTCTCTTACACCCCTTTGATTGGTCAAACCCTCAACAAAAACGGCTGCGATTGGCTCTTGCGCGCTGCGCTCTTTACAGATGAGGGACACTGATAAGCGGCAGGGGCGAACACAGCTGATCCATGATAGACACGGTGGAGAAAACTCTGCAGGCACGCGCTTGTGTCTGTATCCAGAAGTATCGCTGTAAAACAGCCGAGAGGAGAGGAAAAGTCATGCCAGCAGGTCTATTGGGCCCACAGTGAGTGAGTGAGTGAGTGAGTGAGAGAGAAAGAGAGAGAGAATGGAGTACTTTCATTCTTTCAATCGCAGTGAAATAGAGTCTTCTGCTGTAAGTGTCAGTGAAAGACTGATCCAGCAAACACACACACGCAGTGAAATTGTGCACAGTTTCTGCGTTTTTACGTAGTTGGAGCGTTGTAAATACTTGTGCTCGCCTCCCTCACCATAGTAAGCTACGGCAACATAGCGCATATGAGATAAATGACATTGGTACATAATAACTGGTTATGATTATTACTGAACCGATACCGAATTGTCCGCATCTGCATCACGGTGCACCGAAGAAACAATTCATTTTGACACCCCTAATGCACGCACACTGGATTAAGGGCTGATTTGAACTATGGCTGATACTTTTAACTAAGGGCCGTTCACAGATCCTGTCTTTTGTACACGCAAGTTAGTTCATTCTAATGGAGGTGCACGTCTTGCGCTTTCCAGGCGCACCTAGTTGAAAGAATGCTGTGAGTGCACTTTGAGTCACCTGACAAGAGCTGACTGATCAGCTTCATACTTTGTATGGAATACACACATCTCTACTCCAAAGAAAAAAAAATACGTAAGAAAAATACCAAACAAGTTCACAGTATTAGTTGATCAAAAGTGCCTTTCAGACAGAGGTTCAGCAGTCTTTCACCACTTATTTACATTAGACAAATACAATTTTTTTTTACTCTTATTTTTATTTATTTATTGTTTGCTTGTTCTGTCATTTATTTTATTATTATTTATTATTATTTTGTGCAGTATTAATGGATTAATAAGCAGCAATAAATAACACTTTAAAATGTAAGGATTTACTAAACTAGTAGCGTTTTAAAATTAACGATTGCATAATAATCGTGAATAAACCATTATTATTTCTCAGACTGTAATCGTACAACCAAAATATATAACCATTGCATCCCTACATGTCTAAATAAGTAATTGCACTGATCAAACTCACATGACATCCAGCACAGAGTCGTTTCGCAGCACCTTATGCGAGACATCCACAATCAGGTAGAGGCCACCATCGGTGTGCTTGATACTGGTGGAGTATCCAGGCCACACCTGAAGCCTGATGGACACACATTCAAGAAACACAAACAATCGCCATTATCCTGAACACAGAATCAGTGCGTGAACTATTACGGCAAGTGTTGCTGAAACGGTTCATATACAGTCTGGTAATCATAGGCCAGGTGGGAAAACACCGTGGCCTTAAACGTAGATTTATTCGGTGTCAAGCCAAACAATGCGAAGCACATCAATTTCAGATGGATCGCAATCACGGTCAATCAGGTCTGTGAAAAATACCTGTGTTTGCCCAGAATCACTACTGCATTGGGGTCGTAATGGTTTCTGCCCACCAGCTTCAGCCCCAGTATTTTCATCACTCTAAAACGAGAAAGAGAAAAGTGAGATGTCAGAGCTGACTGTCAACAAGCCATTAAAGCACAGACTGGTCTCATATGCACAGAAAAAAGTAGAGCAATACTCCACAGGGCTCAACAATACAGCCGAACGCTCATGTGGTGCACAAGCGAACAGCTTAACTACAACAGCAGGGTCATGCTGTTTTCACACTGCCAGTGCTTCCCAATACTTGACTTAATATTTACTTTATTAACGTACGTACATTTTCAAATGGTCACTGCTAGTCAGCCATTGAGAATTATTACTAATTTAATCATCACAAGTTTACATGAAGAAGAGGATCACATTTACATTCATTGTCATTTAAGAAATATTCTGGTTTCAAATCAAGTGCATGTCATTTTTTAACTACAGTTATTATTACAAACTACACTCACCGGCCACTTTATTAGGTACACCTTACTAGTACTGGGTTGGACCCACTTTTGACACACACACAGCACCACACTCTCTCTCATTCATTCATTCACACACACACACACACACACACACACACACACACACACACACACACACACACACACACACTCACACACAAACACAGCACCAGGCCAGCGATGCACAGCATCACAATCTCTCTCTCTCTCATTCACACACGTACACACACATAGACAGTACCAAACAAGTGAGACACAGCATCACGTTCTCTCTTTCTCACACACACACACATAAACGGCATCCACGCAGATGCTTGCTCGCTCGGGAGTGATATTGTAAGACGTCCGCTCCCGTTCAAATAACACCAAAGTTACCGACTGCTCCCGCACTTCATTTCGGAAATTTATTTCCCAATGCAGACTTCTAGTTCGTATTTACCACATCTCCTTTCTTGTTCGGTCGAAACCCGAAATACTGCCAAACTGCAGAAGTTGTGTTCTTTTTCGAGACCAGGTCACTTGGTGCGCGACTCGCCATCTTACCTCACCTCTCTCTCCTCCACACTGTCCCGTGATCAATCACACATACGCATTTTAGGCATTAAATAAATAATATTTAATACTTGTTTCCTATATAAGTGCATTGTTTTTTATGATGGTATAACAGTATTGAAACTGATACCGTTGCTATTTTCAGATGCCACGATTTATCACATTACTGCCCAAGCCTACTGGCCATTCTCCTCTGACTTCTGGCATCAACAAGGCATTTGCGCCTAAAGAACTGCCGCTCACTGGATATTTTCTCTTTTTTTGACTATTCTCTGTAAACACTAGAAATGGTTGTGCATGAAAAACCCAGTAAATCAGCAGTTTCTGAAATACTCAGAGCAGCCAGTCTGACACCAATAACCATGCCACGTTCAAAGTCACTTAAACACCATTATTCCCCATTCTGATGCTCGGTTTGAACTGCAGCAGATCATCTTGACCATGTCTACATGCCTAAATGCATTGAGTTGCTGCCACATGATTGGCTGATTAAAGACTTACGCTAACGAGCGGTTATACAGGTATACCTAAAAGGGGCAGATGAGTATAATTGTATTAATTACAATGCATCTGATACAAATCAATTATTAGATGGAAAAAATAAGAAAATTAAGCGATATACGCTTACATAAACTAGCAGTTAACTAAAAATAGAAATAAAAGATATTAAAACTATATGAAAATATCTAAATGATAAATAAAGTAAAGAATTTATGATGCAAGCGAATCGGAGAGAAAGCAAGTAAATCTGTAAACATTAAAATACTTACTGTTTCAATAACAGTATAAAACAAGATCTAAATAAATGACCAATTAATAAGGCCCACAACACTTCAGTGTAATTAAACTAACATTTTATTCTGCAAAAACTCTATAGAAACCACTCAAAATATAAATATAATCACTCATAAAATCATAAGCAACACATTTTTTCCATTTAATCCCTCCAAGAATTGCCCCAATTCAGTTATTATTGTAAATAAATCACCGCAACCTCGATTTTCGGCTTTTGAAGTCGAAATGGATTTTTGTGGTAATACATAAATATGCATTAACGACACAAATCCTAGCAAATTAGTTTAACTTGCATTGAGCCCAAAATATTGCCTGAACACGGAACCCGTTGTTTTCATTCTTCTTCTGGTTGCTACGTCACGCAGTCCGTAATGCGATTACACTTATTTAATTCTCTGAAACTGCTTGATGACCCCCATCTCTGACGTTTAAAATATGCTGCGCAGAGAAATTGAGTGAGGCAGATGCCGCTGAGCGCTCTCCTGAGAGCTTGTTTTCACTCCTGGCTATCAAGAGCAAACAGGGTGTTCAGTGCCCACCGAGACCGCAGCTAATTGTAGATTTCAAACATGGTTGACTTCAGACAGGCCCAGTGCTGAGACTCCAGGACACCACACGAGGGAATCCGCTTAGTGATATGACTGCTAAGGGTTTTGTTTTACAAGGGACGAGAGTTCTGTCTGTAACCGAGAGGGAAGAACTGTGGCTAATGAAAACACAGAGGTGTGACATTCACTCAGAGACAGGGTTATCCAGAGCCTTGCTATTAATGTTACTGTGGATGTCAATTTAAAGGTGCATACATATAATTAAAGATGTCACACTAGAGATGATTAGAGATCTTAAACTGCAGTATTGGAGCCAATTAAGACTTTTTTAATTAATATGATCACTCAATTCTTGATTTTTTGTAAGCTATCATGCAGACCACATAAACCAGACTACAATTTGTGGCAGTAATGCGAGTCTGTGTTTGAATGAGGTGAAGTTTTTAATTGCAATATTGTCTTAATCTTAACATGACCGTGTTTAGTACTCTATATTAGATTTACTTAAATCTTGCACAAAGAGTTAGTTTATTTTGCGAAGCAATATTAATATCAAGAATGTGTTGTGTTTTTTTTCTTAACGCGTTACAAATCAATTTAATTTGAATAAAAAATCTATTTAATATAATACTTACTATTAGAACTGGGCGATATGGCAAAATTGCAATCTCAAGAATTTGTTTCTATATTGAACGATAACGATATTTATTTCGATATAGGGTTTTAATGCTTCTACCTTTAAAAGAGTATCCCCAACCAAGACTGAAGGCGGATACCGCTGGCAGACAAATTAACCGTTGGCGGGAAATTTAACTGTTGGGGAGGGAAAGTGAACTGTTGGGGTGGGAATGTGAAACGAGCACACTAAACAATACTGTGTGACACAGCATGACCTATTTTCGGCCGATAATTTTCAGCGACCAAAAAAATTGGTGAATCTCTAGTATCAACACAATAAAAAAAATACATATAATTATTGAGCACCAAATCAGAATATTACAGTTATTTTTGAAACAATGAGACACTTAAGACTGGAGTAATGTGCTGAAACAAGTTCTACTCGAAATATCTTAAATAATAAATAAAAAAACATACTGATGTTTAGTGATGAAAATAATAATAAATATTATTTTACCTGTATAGTGTGTTTAATATGGTTAAAGACAAAACACATGCAAAATAATCAGTCAACAACACGGCTGAGCATTTATATATATATATATATATATATATATATATATATATATATATATATATATATTTATGAGAATTTAACATGTAAGAATGTATTTTTTCTTAAAAGGTATATGTCTGAGATGGCAAACTGGAACGCTGAGGATCTATTCACATGAATACAGGTATTTTCAAAACCACACTTTATTTATTTATGCGGTTTCATAGTTTGTCCACACAAGAGTTCGATGACAAACTGAAACTTTCTAAAAACTCCGGCCAGAGTGAAGATTTTATGAAACTCCAGGTACACTGTGGTCATGTGGACACTATGAGGTCAACTCATAACAACATCAAGCATGCTGTTCCTTCCTTTCTGATTGCACAACACAACTGGGTTCACAGCAAATGTGGAAGATGCGAATGAGGCAAATTTTGTTTCAAATATTGTTCACTCCGCAGGATGGTAATCTGCCTCTGTTTTTACATTTGCATTGACTTGTACACAATTTACTTGCCAAAATGTTTAATTCTTCATTTGTTCACGGGCAAGGAAGTTCCGTAATTTTAATAAACAAGACCATTCACAGAGCTTGCAGGTAAACTCACAGTGGTTAATCAAGAGCATATTTGATTATTTTTTTCCACTGTTGGCATTAAGAAGGGACACAGAAACGTTAAATGACTAGCAAGCAGCAGCTAAATGTTTTTAAAGGTGTTTTTTTTCAAAAACAGTGAAGATGGGAGTGAGTCTGAATGTGTACGTGCTCATTCCTGCAATGTTCCTTCTGCATTTACACAGAGCAGAATTCTGGGAAATTCCCGGTAATGTTACAACTTCTCCTTCCGGAAAATTGGCAAAACGAATTTATCGGTATTTTCAAAAAGGGCTTGTTGTGATCTCTTTCTGAAAAAAAAGAAAGATCTCTTCACACATGATCTCTTTCTGAAAAATTGCTTATTAATTGTTATTTTCCAGAAAAGTCTGTATGTGTGAAAGGGGTTGGTTAGGCGTGCCCACAACAATGCGGTCTTGCATTTTCAAAGCTGGGAATATAAAAATACCTGTGTATGTGTGGACTTAGCCTCAGTAACATTAGAAACACATCATTAGCTGTCTGATAATTTACCCAAGCCAAAGGCTAATGACATCAATTACCAGCATTGCAGTGAGCCAGGACTCAATCTGCAGGGATGCCAGAGAGTACTAAGCATCAGCTGTAATAACATATTTGCCAAATATTGGCCAAGCAGATTTGGGAAAATCTCCAGTGCATTTCAGTATTCCTACTACAATGATTCCTATTCACAAAGCGTTTTTGCAGTGTTGAGCAACATATATAGACATATAGCAGACATATCTGAATTTCTCGAATGCAATGGCAATCATAGGAGTTTATGTCAGAAACCTCTCACAACTGTGTTCTGCACATTGACGAATCCACATAACAAACAGATAGAACGTAAATAAGATTCATTGTGAGTTGTAGACAGCTTCACTGATTATAGGATCTAAGACGAGTGACAAATTTTCATTGATTATAAGGGGAACGCTCTTTGCACGCTTTCTAGAATCTGACTAAATTGCCTCACAGATTCACTCTCGAAATTGTAGTGAGTGACATAGCAATAACCATTAATCCAAGCATGCCACTTGCCATTGTGCAGCATTTTCTACATCGATTACTTTGCTCAATTGAGTGGAAGTGGAGCAGATAGAGCTGGTGTGAGTCAGAGAAGGCGGAGACTAATTAGCATATTCATAGTTCCATGAACAATGAATGATGAAGAGTGGAGTTATTTTGAGAAATATAGTAAATTTTATTGGGAAAAAATACTAAATTTTGCTTATTAAAGTGAGTGAAATAATAATAATAATAACTAGTGACCGCAAGGAAATCTGACTTCTGTAGTGTTTTGAGAATCCAGTTATGTAGATACACACCTCCTTAAGACCACATTGTAGAACGGGATACAAAGGTCAGAGCTGGGTGGCAGAATCTTTGTCAACTGGACCTTGATGTCGATCTCCTGATTGTCGGTTTTCCTTTCAGCCTTCAGATGAACCACCTGATTAACAGCAAAGGCAAAGTAAACTTGGAAAAAGATAGTCAAAGCAAAAATTATTCAGACACAAAGGTGTAATTGTTGTTTGTTTGTTTGTTTTTGTATTGGGGTGCAGGACACTAGTTCATTTAAGTGAGGACAGCAAAATTAAACTGTGACATATACCCACAAAATTCCTCATACAGTAGACTAAAGGCCAACAGGAACTGCCATCGTTTAACTGTGAGCTCCTGAAGTATTTATCCTTTTCTAAACTATAGCGAATTAACTGTGATAATCAGACAAATGTGTTTGAATATTGTTATGATATGGTCAATCTAAACCCATGTTTCCCAAAACTGTTCCTGGAGGCACACCAACAGTACATATTTAGCATGTCTTCCTTATCGGGTCATCTTCGATAGCACCCTTTCATTCACTGCACATGTTAATAATGTCACCCGATCCGCTTATTTCCACCTTCGAAATATAAATCGTTTACGTCCTTCCCTCACACCTCATTCAGCTGCCATTCTTGTTCATAGTTTAGTCACATCCCGTTTAGATTACTGTAATTCCCTTCTGTTTGGCCTCCCTAAAAAAACTCTTCATAAATTACAACTGGTACAAAACGCTGCAGCCCGTATTATCACAAAAACCCCCTCTATCTGTCACATCACACCCATTCTACAGCAGCTTCATTGGCTTCCCATCTCTTTTAGAATTAATTATAAAATACTTCTTCTCACTTTTAAAGCCATCCACAATCTCGCTCCTCCATACCTTGCTGATCTTGTTCATATCGCCACACCTTCTCGAACACTCAGGTCTTCTTCTTCCATTCACCTCACTGTTCCCTCTGTCCGCCTTGTCACCATGGGGAACAGAGCCTTCAGCCACTCTGCTCCTCAGCTTTGGAATTCACTTCCTCCTGATCTCCGTAATTTAGACTCTCTTTCACAATTTAAATCCAAACTCAAAACACATCTGTTTAGAACAGCTTATACTCTTTAACCCGACTGCATTTAAAAAAAAAAAAAAAAAAAAAGTTTGTATTGTATTTTATTGATTTTATTGTGTTTTTATTTGAACTGATTGTTCTAGCTGCTCTGTACGGTGACCTTGAGTGTCATGAAAGGCGCCTTAAATAAAATGCATTATTATTATTATTATTATCTGACCCATTAACTTCAGGTTTTGGAGTCTCTTCTTATGTTTTTACATTAGAAAGAGGTTGAAAATGTGTACTGTTGGTGTGCATTCAGGAACAGAGTTGAGAAACACTGATACTTGATGGAACTTGACCATAGTCACAATAACAAACCTCAAACTGGAAACCAGCTATTGAACACAACAGGAAACTTCAAGTGAAAGCAACAATTCCTCACACCCATACAAACCTCTTCCAGACGTTTTGGCAGGTAGAGGATAGATCCGTCAAAAGCCACCACCTCTCCAGTAGTGGGCCGATGCTCCTTCATCATACCAAAGCGCATGCTAAGTGATTCAACGTTCGGGCTGTAAGAGGTAATTATTAACAGCATAAATCATGTGCCCTTAAAAGACAATGGTGCTAATCACTGCTATTCAGTCTTAACTTATTATGACTCTAAATTTGTTCTTTATTGTGCGAAGCAGGGCAAATCAAGAGAGATGGAAAATGAAAGTGGGGGGAGGGGGGTGTTTAAAGTTGATGTTATTCTTAACAGTTTGCTGCCCATAATTGACAATCAATAAATTTTGAACATAATATTGCCTTTTTTCTGCTTTGCCAAACAAAAAATGGTTCAAAACAAATTTGGAAAAGTTTGTAAAGAAATTATTTGAAAGGTTAATTACTAGTTAAAATTGTGAACCGTTTCCACCTATCAAAAGTTATGTTTCCATCCAAAAATGCAAAGTAAATTTATGCGCAAAACAGGAATTTTGTAAAAAAGATGTGCGAATTAAGCAGCATTTCCATCCAAAACTAAATCGTCACTTTCTGATTAACTGGCACCAAATATCAAAAGTAAAAATTGAATTTGCTGCGGTAGGAGAAGCTGTGTGAATCTTTTCTTTATTTAATAAATGACTTGCACCTCAAAAAACAAATGCCGACGCGGCATGAATGCGCGGTGGAATTTGAAGGTGTAAGACGCGGAGCACAGACGCTCTTGATTCTTGAGGTCAATAATAATATAAGAAAACTAATACTGAAATGGTTATTGCGTTTTAGAATGACCAAAACAACATTTCAGATGTTTTACAATGTGCTCAGCCTGCTGGTTTGTTCATTCACACATATTTTTATCATTACATGATCTCTTATAACAAAATCACATGACCTTTTTTAATGCGCATACTAGAATTAGTTCGGTAAAAGTGTTTACATCGTAGTTTATATGCATCTTTACTTATCGAATAAAAAGTTTATCCTACTCAGTTATGCACATTTTTTAATGCGTATTTTCAAAACTTAAGCACATCATGATATTTCCATCAACCCTTTTTTATGCGCATTTTGGATATAAAAATTTGTGAAGGACACATAGCTAATGTCATATCTAACCAGCTAAGACATAAGCACAAAAACATACTGACCAAATTATTATTTATAAAGATATAAATCTGTCAGTATAATATATCCTTATTCTTATTACTCCTGAAATAAAAGGCATATGCACAGGCATAAACACTGCAGTTCTATTCCTTCTATTGTGAGCGTGAATGTAGTGTATGCATAAAAGACAAGGTGTGTGAAAAGCCCCTAATAGAAACCATTTGGACGTGTCAGATAATACACATTATGTATGTCTTTATCTAATGTAAAAGTGAATCATTTTAAACAAGTCAAAGTTGATTTATTTTATAAAATTTCAGTTAGATGGTAGTAATACATATTATTATTCTTAATAATTTTATTCTTATTCCTTTTTAAGACTCACGTAAAAGTAACATGGTACTGGAACACTGCATAGTTTTTGCAGCAGATGGGGATGTAGTTTGATCCGATAGATATGGGACTGCCTTTGGTTCCTATTTTCTGCAGAGGTTCCCTGTAGAAACACATGGTAAGAGAAACATTACCCAGTTACTATGAATAACTACACTTGTCAAGGAATTTATTTGTAAATTAGGTAATATTACGTCACAATTCATTTAGAATATATTTAATATACACATTTAAATTTGCATTAAGTCATTTAACAGACGCTTTTATCCAAAGCGACTTACAAATGAGGACAAGGAAGCAATTTACACAACTATAAGAGCAGCAGTGAATAAGTGCTATAGACAAGTTTCAGGTGTGATACAAGTTTCATACTTATGCTGAATTATTTAGGACTCTTGCAATTTTTTTGTGTGTGAAAGTAGTATCACTCCAGACACAAATCTGCATTATTAGAAATGAAAATGTTTATTTTGCTATTCATTTTTATTTTATTTTACTTTAATAAAATATTAATTAAAATTGTATTCATTTAAAAATAATATTTATTTTAATAAAAATATGCATTTCTTCAAAAACAAAATATAAATGACCCAAAAAATTCAGAATGATCCAAAACTGCAAACATGACAAGAAGTGTCTAAAAGAGAATTCATACTTCACTGTCTCAATTTTGACTTCAACTTTAGGTGGTGTTCCTGGAGCAACTGGGGCATCTTCAGAGGCAGAGGAAGCAGAAATCAAAGAGAAAGGGGCAGCGATGGAAGGGGAAGGACTTGATGGGCCAATCGGTCCACGACCAACACTCATATGAGGCATTGCTGCTCTGCCAAAACCAGTAAATCCTCTACCTAGGAAACTGTAACCACATGAACCAAAAGTCAAATTACCAACATTTTGTGATGTGTGACTAACACTGTGTGATGCAGCCTATAGATCGCAGTTATATGACCTTAAAAGTCAAGATACTCAAGCATAGATTTTTTTTTATTTTATTATTTTTTATTTTTTTATTTAAAGTTTGCAATATAACACAAGCAATGACTGCAAACTCACGAGCGATGCGTTTTTGTCCAGAATTATTTTATAAATGTCTGCTTCTGCCATTTTTACATACAAACATAGTTGTCTATTTGAAAATACAACTGTATTTCCAGACTTTTAAACAATCAAATGTATAAACAAATTTAAACACCTTTGATAAATAAAACATGAATAACTCTAGACACTCCAACAAACTGTAGTAACAAATCAAACATTGAATAACAAGCCTTGGTGGTATTACTGAATGTCACCTGATAGATTCTTCTGAGCGAGCCTCTTCTCTTTTTGGAGTCAAAGATGCTCCAATGATGGTGGGTTTAGGCTGGAAATCTGCCCCCATATCACCTGCTGCACCCCGTCCTGAAAACAAATATTCAAAACAGACATATAATAGATTCATCCTATCAGAGAAACTCTAGTTTCTATGTTTATTAGTGGAGTAACGGATCACAAATGTCAAAGTCTCAACAATGGGGTTTTTTTGTCACGGATTGGACCATTTTGCAGATCAGCCAAAAAGGGGAGGGGACAAATGTAATTTGTTTTACAAATTTTTTTACAATTTTTGTAACATTTATTACAAAAACAGCACTGCAAGACACTTTTGGTTTTAACAAACAGAACTTAGAACCTGTAATTTTATTAAAAATAAAATTAAGAAATAATCAGCTGAATAAAAATAAATGGTAAAATATTCAGTACAGTGAAAAATTCACTGTTACTACTACTGTTGCTGATAACGCTAAATGTAGAAATCTAACATAATTTGTACAATAAATATTTTATTTACTTTCATTTTCAATAAATGATTCACTCATAAAACTTAATGTTTAATTGCTAGATGTATCATTTTTGTAGAATTGTTCAGTGGTTTATTTTTTGATGGCTGGTTGTCGCCACCTTTTGGTTAAATAATGTAATTGCTGCCTACAACTTTCATTTTTGAACGTTGTCAAATGCATGTTGGTGATTTTAATCTTCACCATAAACATCAGTGGTTTTATCTGAACTATAAACCGTTATACCAGTACTTCTTTGTTATTTGACTGTTTGTAACTTCATAATAAATTTAAAAGACTGAAGACTTAAACTCTTTCTTGATTTTTGCGTTTTCAGATTTGGATGCAGCGATTTGAAGGATTAATAAATGTGCAAAAGTGTGGTTGTTGAGATCCCCATCTTTTATTGTTTAATTGTGCAGCTTACATTGATTGCATTAAAGCAGGCTAAACAAGTAGTGACAGAAAATACTTTTAATGAAACCCACCATGTCCCGAAAAACCTACCACAACTTCTTCAGTCACATTTTATAGGAAAGCCTAAATTCTTTCATACATGTGATTTGAATGACGCGAGAGGCGTACTCTCTGCAATCGTTACAAATATAAGATTAATTTACCTGTAGAAAAAAATTTTTAATCCACAGGTCACGTGTGTTCCGAACCGTGGGTTGTGATTAGTAAGAATCACAGATCAACCGTGATCTGTTACACCCCTAATATTTATCCTTAGAATTTTGATTCTGTTAACAAGAACTATAGGAAATTATCTGAACAACAAATAAATTGCAGAGAAAAAAAACACACATTAAATCTGATTTTATGTCAAGAGACATAACACAAATTTAATTATTTCACTTTTTTTCCCTATGTGATATTTGACATTCTGCCAGCTGACTTAATTACAGAACCAGAGTGTTACGAACATAAGAAACACTGCAACAACGAAACATAGGATATTATAGTACTGAAAGATCGTGCCAGACTTATCTTTAAATGTCATGTTTGTTTGCATTAGGAAAATTATTTTTGCTGTGCAGCACCGACCCCAAAAAAAAAGAAAGAAAGAAAAAGAAAAAAGAAAAGCAGAAGCTCCCCAAAGAGTGTGTGTAATGCAAAAACCTAGAAAGGTCACTGATACAGCATCCAAGGACTGTCTGAAGCACTATTTAAGCCCTTACAAAGAAAAAAGCACTTAAATGCAAGATTAATGTGCTTACTTTTAGCATTTGTATTTACAATGCAGATTAAGTTTGTTTACATTATTAGCTACTTGACCTTCCTGCTGTCTTCAGCAGTAAATTGCAAGTCTAAGTGGTGACTATTGTTGGTGTTGCCAAGGATACAAGAATGATGGCGCACAATTTAATGCCCACTGCAATCAGCACCGTGCTGACAAGAATAACGAAATAGGTGCAAGTTTGATTAAATACAACATATAGCATTCAGACATGTTGTCTTTACAATGTACAGTATACAGCTGGCCCTTCATATGATGTTGGCATGTAGCTTCATTAAAAAAACTGTAAAATACAGTACTACTGTGAAATATTAATACAATGAAAAAAAATTATGCTAAATGCTAAACTTTGAAATTAAGGAAATAAACATTTGGTGCACATTATTTATGTGGAAAGCATTATGTTTTTCAGGATTCCTTAATGACAAGAAAAAAAGAACATTTATCTGAAACAAACACATAATAAACATTAGCATAATAAATATCTTTACAGTCACTATTGATTAGAAAAAAGTCTACTTTGTACATATAATCTTTTTAGATATTTTAAATCAATGAAGGCAAGTAATAAATAGGATTTGTGTTGGCAAAGTACAAGCAAGCACAAAAAAAAAACAACAACAAAAAAACAAGGCATCAAACAAGCAGTTGCTATCCACCGAAAAATATATGCCATGTATTCTGAAGCAGAATAGTTTTTAATGGGGCTTTTTGGAGCTGGAGAGAGGCTGATCACAGTCTAATGTTACTGCATGCACAAGAACAGCTTTTACATGCTGTGTTCCATGAAAGAAACATCACAATAGGTTTGAGTAAAAAGAGGATGAGTAAATGGTGTCACGACTATATATTTAATGTCCCGGACATACAAAACCGACAGCAAAGAACTATAGCAGTGATGAAAGCAGAGTTGTCGCCTAATATGTATCTGGGTTAAAAAGGTGAATCAGAACACATTATAAAGACTAAGGACAACTGACAGGTACATTTAAAGCCTGTGTGTAAGGAAATAAATGTCTACATCAGCAGGTATCAATAGTCTGTAGTCAATCATCTAATAACTTTAAACGAAGCAGAGCATGATTACTGTTGATCACTTTCGTTGTTCCAGATGGACAGAAATATGAATGTATTCATGCATTTAAAAGTGCATAATAATTTATTTAAATGGTAAAATGACCGAAACAATTAAGAACCTTGCCTGTGTCAGTTTCCTTTCATTACTTTCATAATTATTATTCACTCCTATAATAAATATGTCACTCCTATAAAAATAAAAAACACCAACACACACACACACTTAAAACCAATAAAATTTATATCACATACCAACAGGTGCAGCACCTCTGCCCCATGTCTTTCCTGGCTCAATTCCCAGACCCCTAAACATGGACACCAGTGACGATCCAGTTCCAGGAGAGCCAACCTAAAAGAAGAAAAGTCTAAGACTTCATACATAAATCTATTACCAAAAAATGAGTGCAAGTGGAATTTGAATTAATACATTTATTTAATGTAATTTAATAATTCTCTACTCAGACATGAACATTCTCAAACCATTTACTTACAGTGATGGCATTCCAATTGGAATTTCGATGTCAAGATAGAAATATTTCATCCATTTTACTATGACTAATAATTGCTGCTAACAATTCAATAATTTGCATTTTTATAATAGTTTAAACTTGTGTAATGTTTTACAATGTGCTAATGTTTACAACAGTGAACTCATAACCTATTTGACAGCTGGAAACATTAGTTTATAGCTGAAAAATACTTTAAATATTAAGAATTTTTAAATACTAACAAAAAAAATACAAATTTTAAATTCTAGTATTTTAAATCATTTTACAGTGAGGAACTCATTCACTTGCTTTTAATGACTTTACTGAGATTATTATTCTTAAAATTTCCATTTGAGCTCTACATAAGTCATGTGGGAAGACATGAAGGTGTAAATGTTGAAATGATTTAAAAATTTTGGGTCAATTATCTCAATAACCTCTGCCAGGTTTTTTTGTTGGTTTTACAAAGTCAAATTTAAGACTTTTTAAGACCATTACTGAACACTAACAATTTTTTCCAGTGGAAAATGTACGTGTCCCATTAAAAAAAACTCAAATTTAGTTATTTCTTAGCCACATATTTTAACATAATGTGTCAAAACAAGCACACTAGTTATCTTTACTTTGTTTCACCATAACTTTCCTTTAAAAAAAAAAATTTTTTTTCAAAAACAGTGTCATAACCAGGTTGCTATAAATACATGGAGAAATTTTAAACAAATATTTTTGCAAGGATGCAAGTAAGAGAGTTAAACTATAATGATAACAGGGCTGGGCGATTTGGCCTAAAATCAAAATCTCAATTAATTGAACATTTTAACTTGAATACAATTAATAAATGATTATTTTATTTATACATTTTTTTTTTTTTTTTGCCTTCATAGTTCACTGTCAAGTTTTATATGACGTCTAAAGGCATCTCTGGCGCAGCTTCCAATCATCGTCAATGTAGTGCAAGGTAAGGCTCAAGAATGGGTCCATTGTCCTACTTGACTAGAGATCAGATGTGGCTGCAAAGTGGCCACAGAAGTAAAAATCAGCCACAGCCTTTAACAGAGCGGCATCACGTGACACGTAGGGAAAGTAATTGAAAAAATCGTCCTGGAAAAATTAGATCGATTATAGGTTCTGAATGACAATTTCGATTACTTTTCGATTAATCACCCAGCCCAGTTAATAAATGTAACTTTTGTTAAAAAATTTATTGAGACGAATTGTTGGTGATTGGATGGTTTTTGGCCCGATTGAATAGTTTTACATGAACATAGAAAAATGAAGACCTGTTTAAAATGATTTAAAACCCACAGCATCATATTTGAGTGAATGTAAGACTATTTAAGGCCTACAATTTTGTTTTTGAAATTTAAGACATTTTAAGAGTTCTTAAGACCCTGCAAACACTGCTTACCTTGGAAACAGTTGGAGCCACCTCCGATTGCAGCTCAGGCATCTTTTCTTGCACCTCTGCTCTTTCAATATCCAGTGTAGGCACTGGTCCCACAGCAGCCCCTCTCCTTATCCCAACAGTGGGCTCAGGAGGGGGCAGCAAAAAACCTCGTCCTCGCCCAAAACCTCCCTCTTCCATAGGTAACCTCACACCTCTAGCCATGCCCACCAGAGGCTCAGCAGCTATAGACTGAGTTATCCCTCTTCCAAATCTCACCGGCATTTCTCCAGGTACACCAAAAGCTCTACCTCGTCCAGGAAGAGGTTCATCTATGGGCATGATAAGACCTCTGGCCCGTCCCAATGGAGGCTGGTCTAAGAGATGACCCTGATCCTCTGTCGACTGCTGCCATGGTGCCCGGATGACCCCTGGAGGACTGGGAAAGGGTGGTCGTTTTGGATCCATTTCTTCCTCTGTTGCACTTCACTGCAACTGACAAAAAGTACAGAAATCAATAAGTGCTTCTTGGCATATCCATTTTAAAAAACGGAATTTGCTGTGGTAGGAAAAGCTGCATTAATCTTTTATTTATCTAATAAATGACTTGCGTCTAAGAAGGCAATCCTGACATGCAGTGAATGCGTGATGGTGTTTGAAGGTGCAAGACGCAGAGCACAGACGCTCTTGATTCTGGAGGTCATTACTAATATAATAACACAAATAATGAATGGTTAAGGCGTTTTGGAATAACCAAAACAACATGTCAGATGTTTACATTTACATTTACATTTAGTCATTTAGCAGACGCTTTTATCCAAAGCGACTTACAAATGAGGACAAGGAAGCAATTTACACAACTATAAGAGCAACAGTGAACAAGTGCTATAGACAAGTTTCAGGTGTGTAAAGTCTAAGAAGCTAGGCATTAGTAAAAATTTTTTATTTATTTTTTTTTTTTGAGATAGAGAGAGAGAAAACAGTTAGTGGTATAGCCAGAGAGGCAGTTGCAGATTAGGAAGGAAAGTGGAGACTAAACAGTTGCGTTTTAGTCGTTTCTTGAAGACAGCAAGTGACTCTGCTGTTCTGATGTAGTTAGGGAGTTCATTCCACCAACTGGGCAGATTGAATGTGAGAGTTCGGGAAAGTGATTTCTTCCCTCTTCGGGATGGAACAACGAGGCGACGTTCATTCACAGAACGCAAGTTTCTGGAGGGCACATATATCTGCAGAAGTGGGAGCAGATACGAAGGAGCAAAGCCAGAGGTCGCTTTGTAAGCAAACATCAGAGTGTACAAACATGTTGTACAATGTGCTCAGCCTGCTGGTTTGTTCATTCACATGCATTTTTATCATCACATGATCTCTTATGAAAAAAATCACTTGACTATTTTAATGTGTATACTAGAATTTTTGTTGGTAAAAGTGTTTCCATAATAGTTTATGCGCATCTTTTCTTCTTGAAAAAAAAGTTTATCCTACTTTATTCCTTGTTGTTTTTATTTTCTTGTTTCTTTTATTCTTGTTTATATAAAGCACTTTGAATTCGCATTGTGTATGAAATGTGCAATAGAAATAAACTTGCCTTGCTTCGAACATAAACATTTGATAAATTATGTCGCCTGCAAATTCCCCAGGGCTGGATCTGTGAATTGTCTTACAGTAAAAACATTCCTGCTATCTGTGTTTTTTAATATTAATCAAACAACAAAATACATTAAAATCACCTCCTGCTTTTGACTAAGTAGCTGTCCTAACTTCAATAATGTTTAACCTTTATTTTAATTTACACAGTGAAATTCATGTACAGAATCTTATTATTCAGTTTCATGCATGTTGCATATTTTTCATTTTCTTAATATTTCAAGGAACTAAACCAACGTAACATTGACATTTGGTGCAATGAGAAAAGAAATAATAGATTACCATAATTTTTCATATATAAGCTTATGGCATGCAATTGATTCAAGCAAAGGTTTAAATGTAATTAAAATTTTAATGGAATAATCGACAATTACGATTTTTGTCAAAATCGTGCAGCCCTATTTGCAACATTTGTCAAAGTATCATCTTTTTTGTTTAACAGTAGAGTAGAAAGAAACCCATAAAGGTCTGAAACAAGTAAACGAGAGAATTTTTGGGTGAACTATCCCTTTAAGCATAAAACCATTATACTTTACTGTTGTGGTCTCTACATTTTTACAGCAGAGAAGAGCATAGTTAAGCAAAGATTAAAGCTGTAATGATTTTGCAGAGACCTTTATCCAAAGTAGGACAATAGAAATAATCAAATTTCATTTTCGCACGTTTAGTGATTATAATGGTGGTGTGCCTTTTCTTCTTTTTTTTTTTCAGACGTCACCTCATGGAGGTGAACACGTGGCTTCCTAAAACATTTTAAGTAAATAGCCGGGATTATTTCACTTATAACACGTGGTTTGCAAGTAAACATCACAATTTAGACAGAAAAAATATAATATATATGCCTTAACCTGGTATTTTAGGTCTTTGTATATCAACCGTCAAGTTAATACGTGACTTAATTAGACAGTGGGCCATGTCAAACTGAGACAATTTTTCGACAGAAAAATTAAATACAAAAACAAAAAACAATCATATTCGATTATTTCTAGTTGCAAACCATGTTTTCGCTTGTGTGAAATCGTAAAATAGGTGTAAATGTACCTGTTAATCTATTTGACACCTATGTAAGACGGTGAATCCACTGTTGGTTCCTCCAAATGCCCGGGTAAACTAATGTGAATGAACAAATACTGATTCAGTAAACTTTGATTCGCGATTCATTTCAGTCAAAGCAGTGAGTCATTCATAAGCAGATGACAGAGAGCAGAGGTTTTTTTTAATATTATTTAACCTTCAAATAACAAATAGACATTTTCAACTTCCATTGCTAAACATATATAATATTAAATCCAAGCATCATATAATAAACAAAATAGTACAAAATAATAATAACATAAATAAACCTTAAATAATACAAAAGAAAATACATTACATTCAAGGGTGTCAGTCAGTCCATATAAGCTGACAAAAGTTTAGAGAGCTTGGAGGCACCTTTTGATTTTACCTGTTTTATGGATTTAAATAAAAAGTTGAAACAAGGAGAAACTTTAACAAATCCACATTTGTGAATATAAAATTTTGTTACAATCAACATATTATTACACAGAAATTCCATTTCTTTGTTTTTCATAAAAATGCCAAATTTCACAATGTGATAGTCACATAAAGCTCTTTCGGATTCTGATTCTGATTCAAACGCAGGTATTACATATGACAGAAAGCAGAGGTGTTTGGTAAAACTACTGAGAACGTTCTACAAATCTTTATATTTATTTATCTTTACGAAAATTAACATGAAATAAAGCAAAAACTAAATAATAATAATAATAATTACCAAAATACTATTGGAGAATTGGCCTACTGTGTGACCCATGGTGTGTCCTTATTATTATTATTTTACATAAACAGGAAGTGTTTTTCATTTTGTTAAGATTTTATGTTTGCTGTAGAAAATAAGACACCCAAGAAATGATGTATAGCGAAGAGCATGGTCGAAAGTACCATTTTTCATTAAAAAACTATTTTGAAAAGAAAATGTTTTAGACAGAAATATATTTTTGCCACTTACTCATAAGTGTGGTCTATCAATATTGACTGGTATTTTGAAACAATGTAGAACAACTACAAAGTAATTTCCCTTTAAACACAAGTTGCACATTGTTACTTTTGCCCGTCGATAGGGACAAAAGTAACACATGGCTGGATCAAAAGGTAACACAACAACGTGTGCTAGATTTACTGGCTTAAACTTGTTTATTTTAAACATATCTGACTATTATAGTTAACATTACCTGCAAACATACTTTTTTCCAAAAATATTTAACTAGATTTTTATTTAAATATCAACTCCGTCAAATGTTTCAAAAGCAACCCAACAATGCAAAATGTAAAAGTTTTCTTCAATTTGTTAATATTTATTTTATTTATAAATAAATATTTATTTTATTATTATTGGCAATATACATTAATTTTGTAAAACATATTAATCAAAATACTGAAAACTCTAATGTGGAACTGAAAAATTAGGTTTATCTAATAACAGTTGGGCATAAATAACAGTGTTACTTTCATCCCCAAAGGAACTCTTGCCATTTAAACCTGATTTAGTTTTAAACTGAAGAACTCGGACATTTCAAACTTCAGGATGTGGTATTGCACTAAATAACCTGTAGATTGATCATTAGTTTGACACATCGGAAAAAAAGCACTGCTACTATAATTCACTTTCTGAAAAACTGAAATTCTAACCTAACCGTGGGACGCGACCCCGAAATCAGCTGATATTCGGCAGCTCCATCAAGGGTTGCATGTGCTGTTATAGCCTGCAAAAGCAAAAAATTGTCAGGGCTTCAAGAAAATCGATTTGTTACTTTCGTCCCCACTACCCCATAACACTTAGCTTCTCTTCAATGATTTCTGCAATTCTGATATAACAAACAATATATACAGATTTTCATAAAAGATTAGCCTATTATTTTTGTGAGTGTGTATTAAGCACATCAGTTAAATTACAAAGCACATTTAATACAAGACTACTTGTCTACTATGTTTTAGATAACGTTTTTGAAAATAAAATATCAAAACAAATGAAATAATGTTCCATCCTCATCATAACAGATAAACTCAATGCAAAAACAAAACAGCTTTGCCTGTTGTTGTAAAAGACTAAACAATCAAACTTAATTTAACAATAATAAAATACAAATAAAAACATCTTGGAGGCAATTGCGCCTGTAAAAAGTATGAAGATTTGAAAATTAATTAACATTTTGAGCCTACATAGCGTTTCTGTCATCAAATGATTTTTGTCTTAAGTATGTGTGACAATAATTTGTTATTCAAACAGTTGTGTTAAAATCATCGTAAAGTATGTCAATATTTTTTTAGAAATATAATAAACAATACACATTCTGAAAGCCTAATATTTTGATTAATTTTTAGGTGTATTGTTACTGTTTTAATACCTCAATCTTTTATCTTTGCATAAAATCTTTTGTGTAAAGATTGTAAATCTATCTTCTGTGTAAAGATTATGTTAATTTAATTATAAAATTAAATTGATGAATTATTGAATTAAGAATTATGTTCATTTTAAAATTATTCATGTATATTCATATATTCATAATAATAAATGTATCCAGAAAATGCCTGCAAGGTAGATCTGCTATCAACAGACATTTCTAAACCACCAAGAAAGGGCACAGTCATAAAAAATCAGCTAAAATTAACAACTCTAAAAGCTCAGGATGTCCTCTTTATGACACACACTTAAAACAGTGACGTGTGTGATCTCAGAGAAATGTAAAAATAACTAATGTCCTCTACACAGAACAGAAGAATGACCTGCTGGACCCCAGGAGATTAAATAAAAATAAAAGAAGGCAGAGCATTAACCCCTTCATGCATCCTCTAATGGGGACACTTTCACAACATTTTAGTCAAAACTACATTCTGAACATGGATTTGTGAAAATGAACTACTCTATGTGGGTGGCACGTTGGCTCAGTGGTTAGCGCTGTCGCCTCACAGCAAGAAGGTTGCTGGTTCGAGTTCTTCCTGTGCCCGTGGGGTTCCTCCTAGTGCTCCGGTTTCCCCCACAGTCCAAGGACGTGCACAGGTGAATTAGATTAACTAAATTGGCCGTGGTGGATGAGTGTGTGTGTGAATGTAAGTGTGTATGGGTGTTTCCCAGTACTGGGTTGCAGCTGGAAGGGCATCCACTACATAAAACATATGCTGGAATAGTTGATGGTTCATTCAGCAGTGGCAACCCCTGAAAAAGAAGGGACTAAGCCAAAGGAAATTGAATGAACTGCTCTGTCGCTTTAATTGCCATCAATCATTATCTTAATGACATCTTCCTCTATTCTTTTTCCTCTAAAATTACATATAAATTGATCAATATAGTTTACAGATTATTAATTATTATTAAAAAAACACAATGTATTTTAAGATGACATTCCAGTCACTAATTAGATTAATTAAATCATCCAAATACTGTATGTTTGCATTGCAGTAGGCATGATATAGATTATAGATTAATGGATTTGTGCTCATAATATGAGATTCAAACTATTAAAACATCAATATTTGCACAAAAGTCACCATAAAAACTGGTTTAAAATAATAGTCTACTTTAAATAGTTCATATTATATGTTCAGCTCTTTTCCTCAAGGACTCCAGTAACCTTTGCTGCATGAGAATTAATTTTCTTGCCACCTGAACAAAGTTCACCATGTCAAGGCAAAGAAAGAATTTCCACAAAACAGATGATGCTGCAGCTTTATGTGGACTCTCTAGAGACGCTGAATATACTTTATCATTTGTTTCACCATGCTGAACTAACAGATAAACTGTTCTGACCTGTCTGGTGCTGTTTTACATTGCCGTTTTATTGTTGCTATTGCTGTATAAGACTCTGAAATATTCCTTAAGTTTTGTTGTCTTTTTATTTAATTATTATTATTATTCAACAGAATTATTTTACATCCTGATAGTCGCATAAGGCAATGTTTCCCAAGCCTGTTCCTGAAGGCACACCAACAGTACATATTTTGGATGTCTCCCTTATCTCACCCTTCACTGAAAAAAGTGTTGCATGCAAAACTGTTGCAAACAATTTATTTGTGTTGAATTTAAACAAACAAATTAAATTGAGCATTGTTCAACTTAATTTGTTTGTTTAAATTCAGCCAAAATAAATTGTTTACAACCACTTAACATAAAAAAATTGAGTAAATCCAAGGAATCATCTTTGAATATTTTTTTTCAGTGTTAACTTCATGTTTTGGGCTGTTTCTCAATTCCAAGAACGCAGAGAATGGACTTGCGTTCTTGTGGAGACCGGTCTTGCCAGGTGTCCTCGGAAGAACGAACTCGGGAAACCGCGAGGACAGAACGCATCCTGTGAGAAATGTGATGCAGCGTTCTTCCTGATGGTCACATGACCTTCACGCATTTTAAATGGAAATTTATTTAAACATTACAGCATTCATACAACGAGTTATTGTTTTTCCCCTTTTCGTGATATATACTATGCTTAAAACATTATAAATATACGTTGCACAATATAAATAAAACAGATTTTTATATAAATTTCAGCAAACACCCCGATTGTGTTTTCGCCTTTATAAGATGTCCATGGTAATTTTTATATTCACCGTTTGATTTAGGGAAACTCCTGAGATAAATAAGTGATATCTCTGAACTTTAATAATAAATCTAAATAAAATGCTGCGCTTCCCACCTCCAGTCGCAATGACATCTGGTTCTGGGATTCCACAGCGAGATCGGTGCTCAAGTCTGCATCGGTGCGTCCTCGATATCAAGAACACATCCGGGAAGTTTCATGCGTCCTCTGTTCTTGCGGTCTTAATGCTCTGATGAGTTGTGTGTGTTTGATTAGGGAGAGGTTGAAAATGTGTACTATTGGTATGCTTTCAGGAACAGAGTTGGGACACACTGACCTAAGAGGTGGAAATTTCTGGTTACAGAAAAAAAATCTGGAATTTGAGAAAATGTATGAGAATTTAGATGAATTTATGGGAATTTTATATAAATGGTATTATACAAAGAACACTGAAATAATAGTAACATTAATCTGCTATACAACACAACTGTTTCCAAGATTAATGAGGAAAAAAAACAATGATATATCTTAAGGAGGGCAGCATGGTAGCTCAGTAGTTGGGACTGTCGCCTCGCAGCAAGAAAGTTGCTGGTTTGCATCTCGGCTGGACCAGTTGGCATTTCTGTGTTTGTATGTTCTCCCCGTGTTCGCGAGAATCCTTTTGATGTGGAAAATGACTCTAATGAGCTCAATTAATTCAAGCAATTGAAGACGTACACAAAGAACTTTTCTCAACACTTGTGTACAAAGCAATATTTTTCTGTTTCAGTATGTTTGCATACGAAACAAAACTAAACTAAACTAAATATTATAAAATAAAAAAAACATAAATAAACATAAAATAAAATAAACATAGCATAAAATAAACTGGTTCGAGCCCCAGCTGGGTCAGTTGGTATTTCTGTGTGGAGTTTGCAAGTTCTCCCCATGTTTGCGTGGGTTTCCCCCACAAGTCCAAAGACCACATGAATTGAGCAAGCTAAAATCTTCGTAGTGTGAGTGCGTGTGTGAATGAGAGTGTATGTGTGTTTCCCAGTGATGGGTTGCAGCTGAAAGGGCATCTGCTGTGTAAAATGTGCAGGATAAGTTGGCGGTTTATTCTGGTGTGGTGACCCCAGATTAATAAAGGGTCTAAGCTGAAAGAAAATGAATGATTGAATAAAATAAACAGAACATAAAATAAGCATATTATAAAATAAACATACTAGGTAGGTAGTGTCGCCTCACAGCAAGAAAGTCGCTGGTTTGAGCTTTGGCTGGGTCAGTTGGCGTTTCTGTGTGAAGTTTGCATGTTCTCCCTGCGTTCGCGTGGGTTTTCATCCTGGTTTCCCCCACAGTCCAAAGACATGCGCTATAGGTGAATTGGGGAAGCAAAATTGGTTGTAGTGTATGAGTGTGTGTGAATGAGTGTGTATGGGTGTTTCCCAATAGTGGGTTGAGCTGAAAGGGCATCCGCTGCGTAAAACATATGCTGGAATAGTTGCCGGTTCATTCTGCAGCTTTAAAAGGTTCCTTAAAAAGGAAAGAGTCAAAAATGAACTCCAAATGTTAAAACGAGTTACTCTGACACAATCGTATCACAAACAGCCACTTCCACAGTTCCTAATCTGCAAAATGTTCAATTCACTCTGCACTCGAAATAAACTGAACTTCAATTATGCATTTGTGTATAGCCAGTTTGTACAGCCAACTGCGCTATTGTTGTTGTTGTTATTATTAAAAGTACCCATCAAGTCAAACATCTCCTGCCTCCTGTCACAAGTTTATTGTCTGCTGCCTTTAGAGGATTGTGTGACATGTTGTTTTTCTTTACTTACCCTGCTGTATGCTTGTGAAGACACATACAACAGTACATAGACTAGTCAACAATGCTTTATTATGCAGCTCTTTCAGCACAACAGACATCTCAGTGAATTATTAAAAATGTCTACAGAGAGGACAAAACTACTGGAAGAAAACTGCCACGTGATCCTAAATTCTCAGGCTGGAGATTAAGGTAATGCAAATAGAGGGAAATTCAGGATCAGTTAGCTCATGCAATGAAATAAAATGAGTTACTGTTGCCTTTCTATCAGCTCTACCCAGTCTGGCCATTCTCCTCTGACTTCTGGCATCAACAAGGCATTTGCAACTATGCCACGTTCAAAGTCACTTAAATCACCTTTCTTTCCCATTCTGATGCTTGGTTTGAACTGCAGCAGATCGTCTTGACCGTGTCTACAAGCCTAAATGCATTGAGTTACTGATTTGCTAATTAGAAATTTGCATTATTGAGCAGTTGGACAGGTGTACCTAATAAAGTGGCCGGTGAGTGTAAATTGTCTTACATCTACATTTTACATCTGTATATATCTCTCGCTCTACCTCAGAACTGTTTACTCCACCTCACCCAACCCCCTCTCATACCCTATCTTGCATTACTATATAAATCGTCTTACATTTACATTTTACATACAGTTGAAGTCAGAATTATTAGCCCCCCTGTTTATTTTTTTTCCAAAATTTCTGTTTAACAGAGAAAATATTTTTTTCAACACATTTCTAATCATAATAGTTTTAATAACTCATTTCTGATAACTGATTTATTTTATCTTTGCCATGATGACAGTAATTAATATTTTGCTATATTTTTCTAGACACTTCTATACAGCTTAAAGTGACATTTAAAGGCTTAACTAGGTTCATTAGGTTAACTAGGCAGAATAGGGTAATTAGGCAAGTTATTGTATATGATGGTTTGTTCTGTAGACTACTGAAAAAAATGTAGCTTAATGGGGCTAATAATTTTTACCTTAAAATGTTTTAAAAGAAATAAAAACTGCTTTTATTCTAGTCCAAATAAAACAAATAAGACTTTCTCCAGAAGAAAAAAAAATATTATCAGACATACTGTGAAAATTCCCTTCCTTTATTAAACATAATTTGGGAAATATTTAAAAAAGAAAAAAAAATTAAAGGGGGGCTAATAATTCTGACTTCAACTGTATATCTCTCATCTGTATATCTCAAACATGATTATATGTTTGCATAGAGTAGTGAGATGCACTGAATCTCATTGGACATGTATACAATGTACACATGTACAGTGACAATAAAAGGCTTTCTTTTCTACACTACCTGACAAAAGTCTTATCATTGGTCCCAGTTATAAGAACAAAAAATAATAACTTGACTTATAGTTGATCATTTGGAAAAGTGGCAGAAGATAGATTTTTCTGATGAATCATCTGTTGAACTGCATCCCAATCATCAAATACCGCAGAAGAGCTATTGGAACCTGCATAGACCCAAGATTCTCATGGAAAATCAGTCAAGTTTGGTGAAAGAAAACTTATGGTTTGGGGTTACATTCAGTATGAGGGCATGCGAGAGATCTGCAGAGTGGATGGAAACATCAACAGCCAGAGGTATCAAGAGGTATCATTTGTGCTGCCCATTACAATACAAAACACACGAGAGGGCAAATTCTTCAGCAGGATGGCGCTCCTTTTCTTACTTCAGGCTCTACATCAAAGTTCCTGAAAGTGAAGAAGGTGAATGTGCTCCAGGATTGGCCAGCCCAGTCACCAGACATGAACATTATTGAGCATTTCTGGGGAAAGATGAAGGAGGAGGCTTTGAAGATGAATCCAAAAAATCTTGATGAACTCTTGGAGTCCTGCAAGAACGCTTCCTTTGCCATTCCAATCTTGCCTTTCATATAAGCCACTTCTAAAACCAAATGATCAACTAGAAGTCAAGTTATTATTTGTTGTTCCTAAAACTTGGATAGGCAACAAGACTTTTGTCAAGTAGTGTACTCAGTTTCACAATATATCTATTCTATTCTATTCTATTCTATTCTATTCTATTCTATTCTATTCTACTCAGAAAATTATAAATGAATTAAGTAAAATAAATTAGTTTGCCTGTTGAATTAAGTTTATTTTTCTGACCCCACTGGCAGATATTTGATCTTATACTAGCATAAAAATCCAATTTTGTTAGTTTTGAATATTTATACCAAATAAGGCTTTAAATAGCTGTTTAGTTTTGGTAGTTCAATTGTCAAAAATTAATTGAAAATGCTTGAAAGTTCTCAGTATATTTTCAACTTCTCAACTTCGCATAAATGTCAATAATTTTTTTATGTAAAAATGAAATGAAAATAAACTAAACATCTACAAAATTAATAAAGTTAATAAAATTACATTTAATATTTTGCTTTAAAGCTTCTCGGTTTGATTCAAGAATGTTCAGAGATAATTGTAATAAAAAAGAAAGGAAAAAATAGAAAAGGATTCATTAAAATTTGGGCATTGAACGATAATAAATTGTGAAGCGAAAGGCTGTCTAGCCTCGGCAGCATGCAGGGTTAATTATATATTTCAAATTAATTCAGATTTGTTATTATTCAAACAGAGCTTTCGGTGATGTCAGCAATTTTCTTTCTGACACAACACTAATTTCTCAAACATTCTGTTCGCTTTTTTAATGTCTAAAACTTTTTAATGAGGAACAAAACACTTTGTTCACCTTTAAATTCTTCAGAGATTAAGTTGCTTAAATTAAACGTCAATCATAAGAATTGTAATTAAGATCTGGTCCTCCTATGAGAACACAGGTTCGAGTTGGGTCTGTGTCTTGATCTCATTCTCTCCTCTGAAAGCATAATTATCATCTTTAACACAGAAACGCTATTATATTAAATGCTTACACATAAAACAGATGAGATTTGTATGTAAACAAACACCCTTCACACCTCTACTGACTCACTATAGAGGCTCATAAGTCAATTGCAGCATTTCAGTATAAAGAGACAGCTGTTGACACTCATCAGAAGCAAATGACTGCAATGAGTTTTAATCTAAAGTGACACTCATCATCCATCAGTGGCTCTGCCCGTAAGGTAACTCTCTGAAAAATGGCCAATGAGGCTTGAGGGGAGCAGTGCATGCTGGGTCTGTTTGGCTTTCATCTCTCTGGCAGCACTTGACCTGCAGGTGCTTTGACCTTGTGAGAAGCAGTCAGATTTTGGATCAGATTTTTGCATGGTGACTTTTAACTGGAACGCTGGCCTTTCTAGAAAGTAAGAAAGTCATTTAAAGGGCTAGTTCACCACCCCCCCCCCCCCCCCCAAATTAAAATGTACTCATTTACTCACTCTCAAGTGACTCTAAGCTTTTATGGATTTCTTTCTTCTGCTGAACACAAAACAAGATATTAAGAATGTTGGGAAAAAAACAGCCATTGATGTAGAAACAAATAAAATAATGTGGAAGTCAATGGCTGTTTTTTGTTGTTGCAACATTGTTATGTGTATATAAGAATACATACAGTGGGAGAAATAAGTATTCAACACGCCACTGTTTTTCTCAGAAAACATGTTTGTAAAGGTGCTGCTGACTTTAAAGTTTCACCAGATGTTGGTAATAACCAAACACATCCATATATGCAAAGAAAACAAAACTGATTAGTTTACAAATTAAGTTATGAGTAGTAAAATGAAAAGACACAATATTGAACACATGAAAAAAGGGAGGTGTAGAAAGGCAGTGAAAGCCCAGACAGCAGCTGAAATCTCTCAGTAGTTCTTCAGCAACCCTCTGCCTTTCGTCATTGTAAATAAATATTAGCTGCTTCAGTCCAACATCTACATTATCAGGATGATGAAGATGAAACCAGGGTGGACATTTCAGCAAGGCAATGATAAAAACAGCCAAGGAAACTCTCAAATGCTTTCAGAGAAAGAAAATCAAGCTGTAGAATGGCCCAGCCAATCACCTGACTTGAATCGAATAGAAAATCCAAAATAAAGATCCGATTTGATAGACGAGACCCACAGAACCATCAAGATTTTTGTACACTGATGAAGTCTATGAAAAAAAAAAATCCCACCTGAGCAATTCATGACTTCATTAACCATACGAGAGTCGTCTTTTATATAAAGTATTAAATACATTCCAGTAGTTCAATACATTTTCATTGTGTCATTCCATTATTCCACGTAACAATTTTTTCATTTTGTTATATTTTTATGTTTGTATTGTATATTTTTATGTTTGTATTGTTTGAGTTTTTACCAAAATCTGGTTTAATTCTATGTCAACAGCTCCGTTAGAAATTTTATTCCTCCACTGTATACTATACAGTATATTTTCCTTTGTGTTCAACAGAAGAAAGGAGCTCATGTTTGGGCCAAGTGAAGGATGAGTAAATAGTTTTTATTCAAAGATTTAAATTAAATTTATGTGCAGCACTTTAACATTGCATAAGATATTTGGGGAAACAAGCATCGTTTCTCTCCAACAAGTCTGGCCAATAAGGCCAAATGTCAAAAAGAAAAATGGAATTTGTTGTGGTAGGAGGAACCAATGTGGCTATTTTTTCTTATATAATAAATCACTTGTGCCTCAGAAGACGAAGATGAATGCATTAAATGATGTGTATGATCTGAAATGAGAGAGCATGATGGCGTCGTTGTCGCTGGCATGCTGTCTGTCTCTCTGCTTTCTAGTTGTTTTCTGGCCTGTTTATGTGTAGACATCTTCTGACTCTAGTAAGTCAAAAGGCTGCTAGATTTACCTTTAATTTATCATCAGATTTTGCTTGACATTTTTTGTTTTGCAACAATGAATATCTGACTGGTCAAAATTGTCCAACTTTCCTGATGAACATACCCATATTCACCAATCTAGTGTACTGTATAGTGCAGGGCTGCCAACTTTTGGCTTTAGCTTGGAGTGAGAATGTAAGCCCCGCCCATATTCACAAACCACACCCACCACTCCAAGCCACACACCGTTTATTTTTAAATATATAAAAATGATAAATATATTATTTTAATAAATACTTTATAAATATTACAAATTAGAATATTATTACTATTATACAATTATCCAATTATAAATAAATAAAATATATTAATTTCAGGACAGCATGGTGGCTCAGTGGTTAGCACTGTCGTCTCACAGCAAGAAGGTCACTGGATCGAGTCCCGGCTGGGTCAGTTGGCGTTTCTGTGTGGAGTTTGCATGTTCTTGTTGTGTTCGCGTGGGTTTCCTGTGAGTGCTCTTGTTTCCCTCACAGTTCAAACACAGGCGCTATAGGTGAATTGATCAACTAAATTGGTTGTAGTGTATCAGTGTGTGCGTGAATGAGAGTACATGGGTGTTTCCCAGTACTGGGTTGCGGCTGGAAGGGTGTCCACTGCGTAAAACATTTGCTGGAACAGTTGGCGGTTTACTCTGCTGTGACGACTTCTGAAATAGAGCTGAAGGAAAAGTAATAAATGAATATAAAGTTTATTAGAATGAAATTCTATATATTGTATAGAACACGAAAAGTATGTTTTATAGAATTATCTGTTGTATGTTGTCTTAGACCTGACTTATGGCCAAGAATGAGATTTATTAAGTCTAAACTCCCTGACTTCATCCCCTCTTTCTGCTTCAAACTAAAAAAAAACCATCAGGAGATATGCTAGTCAAGATAGGTTTTATCATATTAGTTAAACTTTAGTTTTGTCGACTTCCATAAATTCACTGCGTGCTGACACCTGTACATTAAATGCTGCTACCCCTGCCATAAAACGCAGCCCCTCTGAAATGTACATCTATTAATTTAAATTAATAATTTTTAAATAGCATCATTATGACACTAATGAGAGTTAACCTTTCCCTTACTGAAGATTACAGATTTTCTTTTACATTTATTTGTAAACCTAGTGCGTTTTAAAATGTGTTTCACTTCTTGTTTTTGCTTTGTCCATCAAGATAATAATCATATTATGTTTTAATCAATTATGGCCTTTGTTTTTTATGTAGACTGAGAATCCCACTGAAAGCCAATGAAAGGGGTGCATTTTACGGCAGGGGTGCGTTTCTCGGCACAACACCTGTTGCACAACACATGAGGGCTCATGAGCAGTGGCAATTTTTTTTCAGCATGCATGTTCACAACCGGGATTCATACTGGGAGCAGGAACGCGAGCAACGCATCAGCGTCAAACAGGAACGGTGCGAGAGGGGGGTATGTTTTCTGAGCGCATATTTTCCTTTTACAAAAGGGTTTTGAGATTCTCCTTGTTTGATTTAGTTTTTCATATACATGATTATGCCGTTGAACTGTTGTATAAACGCTATATCACACTTGTAGCATTGCAGGGGCAGATTTAATCAATAAGCAAGGTAAGCAGCCGCTTACGGGCCCAGAAAATCTGAGGGCCCCCAAATAAATACAAAGTTTAAATTATTCCTATAAATTACATATAACATCATTTTCCACATTTTTTGTATAGTGAGGGTGTAAAAAAATAAGTTTAATGTTTATTACATCACAAATGTACAAATGTGCCCCCCACCTCAATCATAGAGCACGCCAGCAGTCAAATATGGTAAAGATTTAGTTTTAAAAACGAAATAGTTTATATATCGTTTTTAGTTGTGAATCCATTTTAAGAAAACAAATTATTTAAAAAGTTTTACATGATGCTTTACATGTTGTTATTATTATATTGCATTAAAGGGCAACTATGGTGAAAAATCTACTTTTCAAGCTGTTTGGACAGGCATATGTGTAGGTATGGTGTATAGACCGTTATATTGGGGTGATATAAACACACCCAGTCCTTTTTTTCCAATTTAACAACATAAAAACGGTGGACCAATTGGAGCAGTTTTTATGTTAATACGCAGCTGTCAATCAATTCGGTGGGCAGGGGGACCGCACTCCTATGTCAAGTTGCGGTCGGTCTAAAAACCACTCTAATTGGTCTACCATTTTTTTCATTACACATATAAGTGCAAACTCGTGAAATAGGTTATTATCCATTTATGAATGTTGACCTTAACTTATACCACTGCAAATGTACTTCAGTACTCTACAATCAGACATGTTTCATGCTATTGTGTCATGCAAGGTTATTGCATAATCTAGAGAAATGTTTAAAATAGGTCAGAAAGGGTTTGGTTCAGACACAATTAGTCAAGGGTTGGTGTCCTATTGCATCACATGCAGTTTTGTAAAGTAATGAAAAGAGGTTAAAAGCCACATTTTGACACACATGATGTGGAAAGGATTCTTTTAAAGAATGGAGTACATCTAGAAATCTAAATGATTGGAGTATAGTACACTGAAAGAAATAATTTCTGCAAAATTGTTGCAAACACTTTTAAATTTAGTAATGTCAACTTAATTTGTTTGTTTATATTCAGCCCAAATAAATTGTTCGCAACCACTTACCTTAAAATAATGTCGTAAATCCTACGAATCATATTTGGATCATTTTTCAGTGTACTTAAGCAAAGAAAATATGCTTTGCTTCAGAATTTTTAGTCCCCCTTTGAATTTTTTCTTTTCTTTAACAGAGCAAGGAAATTTTCACAGTATGTCTGATAATAATTTTTCTTCTGGAGAAAGTGTTATTTTGTTTTATTTCGACTAGAATAAAAGCAGTTTTATAATATTTTTATGAACCATTTTAAGATCAAAATGATTAGCCCCTTTAAGCTATATATATTTTTTCGATAGTCTACAGAACAAACCATCGTTATACAATAACTTGCCTAGTTACCCTAACCTGTGTCTTGAAAAATATCTAGTCAAATATTATTTACTGTCATCATGGCAAAGATAAAATTAATCAGTTATTAGAAATGAGTTATTGAAACTATTATGATTAGAAATGTGTTGAAGAAATCTGCTCTTCACTAAACAGAAATTGGGGGAAAAATAAACAGGGGGCCTATTAATTCAGGGGGGCTAATAATTCAACTGTATATTCAAAAAATAAGAAAATATCCAAATGTATGTCATATAATGTTTTATCCGCTTTTTACAATCCTCATTGATTCTAATCTCTATTTCAGTACCCCAGTACCTTGTTTTACACAGCGGATGCCCTTCCAGCTGCAACCCAGTACTGGGAAACATCTATACACACTTATTCACACACATACAGTACGGCCAATTTAGTTTATTCAATTCACCTATAGCACACCTGGAGGAAACCCATGCCAACACCGTGAGAACATGCAAACTCCACACAGAAATGCTAACTAGCCCAGCTGGGACTTGAACCAGCAACCAGTGCTCGAACAGCGACAGTGCTAACCACTGAGCCACCGATATCAATAATTATATCTGTAAAAACCTTGATTCTGAAGATATAAGCAAATTAGAGCATATTTATTTACATAATACCTGATTTGCATATTTAATGTTTCAGAAACTGTGTTAATTTACTGTGATTAATTGCATGTAAAGCATATGGTCATCACGTCTGTTAATTCATAACTGTACTTTAATAAATAAACCCAGTTTAACATTAACAAAAGAACCTGCCACAGAAATGATGCATTCATATTCTCGCACAAGGCCCCACTTGGGGATGACATGCCCCAGCTGTTGAACAATGATGAAGATTATGGTGATGATGATGGTAGCTTTTGCATATCAGCCTGGGAACATGCTGTCCCTGTTCTCTGCTTCATTACAGATTCATTTTTCATGCATGATGATGAGTGCTCACCATTTATTCACATACTGTATATACACTGCAAGATTAAACGTTTTATTTTCTTTTTTGCTCAAGTATTGTCTTCGTAGCTGTCAACATTGGGTTTTGTTTCAACTTTTCAGGGCTTTTGTTATCTTAGAGCTCCGTGTGGTGCTCTGGAAAGTCTAAAATGATAAGCATTTTACGCTGGCAGTTCATCCGAAGTGACTTACAGTTCTCTTATATCATGGAAAATCTCCCCTGAAGCAACCTGGGTGTAAGCGTCTTTTCACTGGCACTGTCTGAAATTGCCCCTTGCAGGATTTAAACATGCAGCGCTTTTGATCACAAACTTAGAATTTTTATTTGCAGTTTTTGAATTATGGCGATTACAAGTCATGTTGAAAAAACTGTATATGCTGAGCATGTCAGTGAGAAAACATGGTGGATGCAATAAACTGGTGTAAAGGCATTGAAGAATCCAAATTCTCCTGTGGGCTTTATGTTGTTTTGCATTTCATGAGTAAAATACTCTCACTGGCCACTTTATTAGGTACACCCATGTCAGGTGGTGTTTATAGACTTACAGGATAGGATTACTGTATAGGATTACAAGAGGTTTCCGAGAGAAATAGCAAAACGGGATGTTTGCGTGAGATTGGTCTGAAATACGGGAGACTCAAGGTAAAAACGGGAGTGTTGGCAGGTATGGTTACAATTCACACAGGCTCAGCAAAATCCGACAACAGTAAATTGGAAAAATGTTGTCTGGTTTGATGAGTCTCGATTTCTGCTGCAACATTTAGATAGTAGGGTCAGAATTTGGCATCAACAACATAAAAGCATGGATCCATCCTGCCTTGTATCAACGGTTCAGGCTGGTGGGATGGTGTGAGGGATATTGTCTAGGCACACTTTGGGCCCATTAATACCAATTGAGCATTGTATCACGAATTACCACGAATCATCTCAGACTGGTTATTTGAATATGGAAATGAGTTCACTGCACTCAAATGGCCTCCACAGTCACCAGATCTCAATCCAATAGAGCACGGTGGAACAGGAGATTCGCATCATGGATGTGCACCTGACAAATCTGCAACTGTGTGATGCTATCATGTCAATATGGAGCAAAATCTCTGAGGATTATTTCCAGTATCTTGTTGAACCTATACCATGAAGGATTAAGGCAGTTGTGAAGGCAAAAGGGGTCCAACCCAGTGCTAGTAAGGTGTACCTAATAAAGTGGCCAGTGAGTGAATATGCATTGTAAAATTAAGTTTCACAGATTATGTAAGGAGTTCAGATTTAAAAATCCTATAAGTGCCTCTAAGGGAAATTTTCCTCTGCAATTTTCTATTTTTCTGTCGTCTTTGTGTAGGTTCAGTAATTTTACTTTTATGGCAACAAATGGTTTATCTTCATTAGGTTTAAAGTTAAATAACTGAACATAAACTTAGAAGACTGAGAAAAATGCTAATTTTATCGAAACATTTCAGACTGCACTTATCTGAACTCTTGATTTGTTTCTCTTATCAAAAGGTTGCTCCAAACTTGACTTGCACTTAAAAAAAATAAATAAATAAAATGTATCTGTTTATTAGTTCGGTCAACATTCAGGCTATTTATAGTTTAAAAATAACCCTTCATTAAACCTTTCTAAAAATAGATACTTGCACACTGCAGCATTTCTGTGTCATTTAAATTTGTTAAATCAAAGAAAAACTCACAAAATAACAAATCAGGTTTGTCAGACACAAAAGGAATAATTTATGCAATGTAGAAACACTTACATGTCAAAAACAAACACTTGCTTTTGATCTACAAATGCGTCTATCACTTACTGTATGAGATCTCACAGTTTGAAGCGTCTGTCATAGCAAAGTGACGTGTGCTGCCATGAGTAATTAGTCTTCTAATAGGATAAGGACACAGACTCATGAATAATTATAATACATTAACATGGCACCAATTACTGTGGTGTCACAACCAGCGATGTCAACACAATGCAGATTCTAACAAAGCACATAAAAGCACAATTATGTGAAACAAAAGCAAACGGCTCTTCTAAAATGACAGAAATGACCCTTTAACATAAAACATTCTGCTTATACGATACAATTTAAAATGTTTTGTTTTCAAAATTCGAGATTTATGGCTGATCACCTTTCATACTTGAGAACTTGAACTTGGACTTAAGCAAGTGTATCTGTCTGCGAACTGCAAAATGGGGCCATAACATGAAGGGGTGTAACTTGTAGTAAGTTAGAGGCGTAACTTGCAGTTATCGAGATCCCACTGAACCATGCGAGATGTCACAACGAAATGTTGTTTGCAAGATGGTGGAAAAACTTAACACAGAGAACATTTTTACCAAATGTTATCATGAGTTTTCTCCAAATTTATCCACAACCAATTCACTTAATATATTATTATATTCAGTAATTTGGCAACTCCACCATGCAACTCACTGACTGTGTTGTCTTAGAAGTTACACCTCTAACGTACTACAAGTTATGCCCCTAAGGCCACTCCATGTTACGCCCCTGTCCTGCAGTCTGCTGACAGACCCTACTCGCCTTAGGGCTGTAACTTGTAGTACATTAGAGGTGTAACTTGACGTTATGGAGACATGTCAAAACTATGAGTATGTTGTTAGCAAGATGGCGCTGTACATCAATTATTAACGTCTACACCTACTCCACACCTAAACCCAACCATCACAGTTATTAATGTCTATACCACAACCCTAAACCCAACCATCATCGTTATTAATGTCTACAGCTTCCCCAAACCTAAACCCAACCATCATAGTTATTAATGTCTACAATTACCCCAACCCTTAACTCAACCATCACAGTTACTAACATCTACACCTTCCCCAACCCTAAGCACAACCATCAAAGTTTTTAATGTACAGCCACAAGATGTGGAGGCTTTCATACTTGACGCGCACGCCATTGTACTGTTATTTGGAACCACAGGGGGCAACGCCGAGTCACTGTCTTGACAAAATGGATGAAGAATGGTGGAGTTGCTAAATGAATGAATTTATTAATATATCAAGTGAATTGGTTGTTGAGGAATTTGGAGGAAACTCATGAAAATGTTTGATAAAAATGTTCTCTGGTAAGTATTTCTGTCATCTCGCATGGTTCAATGGGATCTCGATAACTTTATTTTACTTCAAGTTATGCCCCTTCATCTTACGCTCCCATCATGCAGTCCGCAGACAGATACACTTATTGTAGTAGTTGACAAGCAGAGATCATTTTAAATAGTTTTAAATTAATTGTTTATTTGCCTATTATAAGTATTATTTGTTTATTATTAATTTGTTTCCTAATCATGTGAGCTCACTTGTCTGCATTCTCATTAGTTGTTGCTGCAAAAAGTCACTTCGCATGTTGTTGTATTAACATACATGTTTTTGCATAAAATGTAAATATTTATAGGAACACCCACGTATGCTAATGCTAATAAGGGTCGCTATTGGTCTTTGGAAGTTGCCAACTTTAAAAACTTTATACCTATAAATTGGTTGTTCGCTTTTGGTTCGTCACAGAGACGGGCATGTTTTCTTGCCTTCTGTTTTATTTAGGCTAGCATATCAGCAATCAAACCAGTCTCTCTCTCCTTTCCACTTTTTACTTTATGAGGCCATGAAAAAATATCCTGAAGTTATTATAGCTTTAGATTAGCCTATATAAAACAAAACAAAAAATAACTAAATTAATTATTAACAACCTAGCAGGCTCAGGACGTCAGATTGACATTTTACCCGAATGTCGTGGGACATTTATAGTATTTATTGTATTTAGTTTGGCAATGAAAATCGGGTTGACGTCAGAACCCAACGTCAGGCCAACAATAATGTCCAACATCCAACCTAAAATCAATCTAATGATGTTACAGCTTGACGTTGTGTGGACATTTCCACTAACATCTATCAGATGTTGGATTTTGGTTGCCATACATGACCAATAAATGTCAGTATTTTATGTTAATATAACGCTGGTTTAAGATGTTGGCTTGACGTTGGATTTAGTCACTTTCCAACACAACCTAAAATCAACCAAATATCAACATCATTTAATGTCGTTATTGGACGTCAAAATAACGTTGTCCTTAGGCGCTGGCTAGACATTGAATTTTGGTCACCTGATGTCACAACCTAAATCTAACCTAATTTTAATGTCTTATGGCGACACTGATACAAATTGGATTATATAATGTCATATTTGCTTTAGTACAACATGGAATTTTATAATGGATCTTATTTTCTTATACAGCTAATAATATTACTGCAAAATACCATATACATATCAAGAAATGGGCCAACGCTAAGCCAAATTTTAAACATTTTATAAGAGAGATTAAACAATATGGTACTACACCATGAAACATTAGAAACATGATGCATTATATAAATTTAATTTTGATTAAATATTTTTTATTATTAATATCTTACCTATTTATTGGTTTTACACCTGACATCTGTTTATACATTGATTGTATAACTAATATAATTTCTCTCATTTCTAATTGTTTTATTTGTTCATAATTGTTCTGAGATGTATGTTGTTGTACTAACTTTGTACATATTTACAAATTTTAACTGGTATAAAATCTCGAGTTCTAGTTGAGTTCAAGTTCAGCTAGACTATCATTAGCTAAGTTATTATTAGGCTATAGCACAAATTGCTATTTACACATAATTTATATTACTTATTAAGATAAATACGTTTTTTTATTTGTTTACATTATTATGATCACGATGCTGCATAAAGTTTCGTGTGTTTACTCTATTAGTGGCATCAGTCAAATTCAGTCATTTTATTGCGTCTTCCATTTCCAGGCATTGTTTCTGAAATACGTCAACACACAACAGCCAGAAAAACAGTAGCCTAGTCATGTAATCAAGTTATTCAACACAACGAAAACTAATAAAAAAAGATATAGGTTAAACGAAAAAAAAAAAAAAAAAAAAACAGTCAGCGCGATTCCTGAGAACTGAAGTGGGAGAGAGATAGCCCACAGATCCTAGAAAGCAAACATTTAAAAACAGACTTGCGCTTCCACCGAAATAGAAGCAAGAAAAACATCTTAATGTAGGTGGAGCCGAGACCTTCCGCTTGCCTTTGATGAGAAAGTTACGCGTTTAACCTACTAGAGTGCGCAATTCTCACACGCTTCCCCGCAAGAAGAACACAACTATCACTTCCATCAAGTCAAGCGCGCACAGTCTCCAGCCAAACCACAGTGATTGTCCTCCCTCTTTATTGAAGTTTTTCTCGGTTGCATCCGTACCACTTTTTTTCTTTTCTCTCTTTTGGAAAGCTGGAAAACACCCCGGATCCGCGCTCGCTTCAGCATGCGTTTGGCGCACGGAGCGCACTCTTGGCGAGCTCTTCATCATCACCATCATCATCACCACCATCAGGCGCAGGGATGATGTTCAACTCCTCGCTTGATTTCTTCTCGTTCACTCACCCCGAGGTCGCGTCGGAAGTTCTCAATGGTTCCTCACACTTCTTCTACAACATCTCGATGGCCATGTGGAACAAATCCTGCGGGGAGCAGCTGCTGGACTTCACCGCGGCGGAGAAGATCGTCATCGGCTTGATGTTGGCCATCATCACCACCGTGACGGTGATTGGGAATATGCTGGTGGTGATCGCCGTGTGCGTGGTCAAGAAGCTCCGACAGCCCTCCAACTATCTGCTAGTGTCCCTGGCCGTGGCCGATCTCTCCGTGGCCATCGTGGTGATGCCGTTCGTGATCGTGACCGACCTGACCGGGGGAAAGTGGCTGTTTGGAGAGGTCTTCTGCAACATTTTCATCGGCATGGATGTGATGTGCTGCACCGCGTCCATCATGACGCTGTGCGTGATCAGTGTGGACAGGTGAGTGCAGCTTGGCTTCTTTTCATAGTTGTTTTGGTGATGTGCTTAAATGTATAGTGACTTTGGAAGATCTTATAGAGGAGTTAATAAAGTGTCTTGGGCACAGCTTAAGGAGCAAATTACTATTTAATGTATTTCTTTTGGATATCCAAATGTCTGAGACCACTGGTGAGTTTTTATTGATTCGTTTTAATGGCTACATCCAGTTACAGTAAGCTAAACTGTATCCCAGAAGAGTGAACTCCCTGCTGAATAATTATTATTTTTTTCGTATTATGTAATTTACTTTTCAGTACATGAATTTAAGATAAAATGTGTCCAAAAGTCTGGAGCATTGTCCTTCTTGGTTGCTATTTATGTATTTCCTATTTTATTTAATTTTTTTCAACTTTTTTGTTTGTGTATTTCAATATATTCCTACAATTTATCCAGAAGTCCAAGACTGCAAGTGAATTTCTTTTTTCTTTCACGTAAAAATGTATTTATTTATTTCTGTACATTAATTTGAACTAAAACACAAAATTCAAAATGATCACAAATTAATTAGTTAATTAATTCCTTAGTTTCTATAAATCAATTTAAGCTCAAATTTGTCTGAGACAACAGCAGGCGAGATTGATATTATTTTTACATTTGTTTCTTTATTTCAGTACATCCATTTATACTAAAATGTAGCCTAACATGATGTTAATTTTAATGTGTTTCTTTATTTCTAAATGTATTTAATTAGTTAATTTAAACTAAAACATGTTCAAAACTTTGAGACCAATAATGAATTCATATTGTTATATAATTAATTTCAATATTTGTAACATTTATAGGATGTTAAGCATGATTTTTGGGTTTCAGGGAACATCTTGTGCTTTTTTTGGAAATCTCACAATGTGGTCTAAGACTTCTGGACCCCACTTTATATGCATATAAGACTTTACAGGCCAGGAATGACGCTTCTACTATTTGTTTACATATTTCAATATAATTTACCCAGAAGTCCAAGACTGCAAGTGAATTTTCTTCTTTTTTCACTTAATTTTTATTTATTTCTGTACATCAATTTTAACTAAAACACATTTAAAATGATCACAAAATAATTAGTTAGTTAATTAATTCATTAATTTTAAAACATCAATTTAAGGTAAAATATGTTTGAGACAACAGGTGAAATTAATATTTATTTTTACATTTTTTCAAATTTATTTCAGTGCATCCATTTATACTAAAATGTAGCCTAATATGTCAACAGGCATCTTAACCACATTGTCGACCTTTTATCCATAGGCTGTCAATATTATTTTAATTGCTTATTACTATTTAATAGAGTTCTGTCAGAATATTATCCAATGTACTGTAAGCATGAGCCAAAAAAAAAATATTTTCAAGATGTGCACCTTAAAGGGTTAATGTGTTTATTTATTTCTAAATAATTGATACATCAATTTAAATGAATTCACATAAAAAAATCTGAGACCAAAAATGAACTTATATTATGTTATAGAATTTATTTCAATATTTGTAGCATTTATAAGATATTCAGCATGGTTTTTGGGACCCCACGTGGTTTTTGGGAGTTTTGGACGCATAAAAGACTGTACAGGCCAGTAATGATGCTTCTACTTTTTTAGGCTATATATTTCAATATATTCCAACAATTTACCCTGAAGTCCAAGACTGCAAGTGAATTTCTTTCTTTTTTCACTTAAAAATGTATTTATTTATTTCTCTGCATCAATTTGAACTAAAACACCTTCAAAATGATCAGATTAGTTAATTAATTAAATTATATATATATATATATATATATATATATATATATATATATATATATATATATATATATAATTTATTTTAACATTTGTAGCATTTAAAGGATGTTAAGCATGATTTTTGGGTTTCAGAAAACATCTTGTGCTTTTTTTTGAAATCTCACAATGTGGTCCAAGACTTTTGGTCCCCACTTTATATGCATAAAAGACTGTACAGGCCAGGAATGAGCACTTCATTCTTCTAAAATCTGCCCTATTTAAACCACAGTAATATTTTTTTTACTTTAAATGAGAAAAAGAGAATCTCCAATAAATTACCTCTATAATAATAAGAAACTTATTAGTAACATTATTATATTACTTATTATTATAGACAAACTTTCATACAATCCCTTCAATAGTATTTCTGATAAATTGGCATTTATAAAACCAACAATTAGAAAACTGCCTTTTAAAGCTGCAGGGCGTTACTGTCACTCCACACGGCGTCACGTCATCTCTCCATCTAATCATAAATGTTCCACGCTGTTGCTCATTTAATACCACTCCTCTGTGAAATACACATCAGTCAGTACTAAACTGCACTGGCAACTTCCTTCACTCGAATGTCAAGGCGGCTCTCCGGACGTGTCCACCGCACAGCTGAAATTAAGACTGACAATCTGAGTCAATGCTGGACATCATTCCTCCAGACCGAGAATAGGGTCAATACACCTGCAGCCAGTCTGCCATGCTGACAGAGCCTGATTCACTGTGACACGTCTGAGGAGCTTGTGTCCTTTAAGTCCTGGAGGATTATGTTGTTGAAGAAAAAAAACGGAGTACTGTGTGTAATACACTGACTTCGCTGCTTTCACTTTCACATATGGCTAGTAAATTGTTATGAGATTGAATAGTACTGTCACGATCACCAATCCTGTCATGCAACACACCCACACCTGCTCCAAGTCTGCATTGATTACACTCCCACAGCTAATGCTGCTCATGGACTGATTACACTTTACATATATACGGCTCACTTTGAGACTTACACTTTGAGTCTTGTTTATGACGAGTTTTCCTTGCCGTGTTTTTTACCCTCGCCTTGTTTTGTTTGTTTATGTTGCCTGCTGCCTGCCTGTACTGATATTTGTCTACGACTCTGGATTCCCTGTATACATCTGTTTGCCTCTGTGTTGACGATTGCTTGCCTGATAATCTGTTTAATACCCCTGTGTTTGGATCCGCACCTCTGTCAGCGTCCCAGTCACTTTACAAGTACGTCTGGTCAGCTATTGTTCTATTGGCCTTTTTCTGCAATGTGGAAGTGAGCTCCTTTCTGCAATTGTTTAGAACTTCCGATTCATTTGTCTGTGGGGGAAATGACTAGGAATAAGAAACATCAAAACACTTGCTCTACAAACAATTGTGTTCATGACAGTACAGCGAGTGTTTAGTGTCGAGTCCTGTGAAGGAGCTCCAGATGGAAACTTTTGATTTGTGTTTATCTTATAATTGTTGCACGTCCGCCGGTTCCCGTCTCTGAATGAACACGTTTAGCTTCTTGTACATTAAGGTAGTATTAAAAAAACAAAACACCAGTGATGAAACTCGACACAGAGGAACATAAAAACCTCACCGCCAGCTAGCAGTTTCGGAAGTGTTATTGCAGAGCAACACAAACAGTGCGCAGAAATAAAAATACACAGCAACACGCAAGGCAGACGCCGTTGATCAAGCCGATCGCTCGACGCAGAAGTATAAACTAGCCCTAAGGTCAACAGTGTGTGATGTCAAAACAGTATTTCAGATTAACCATTGAATTTAAAGGCACAGTATGTTATTTTCACCACCAGAGGGCGCATATTCATAACAAACACATGTGTAGTTTGATGACGCTTTCACGGAGGGCTCTATTTTTATGATCTAAGCACAATGTCTAAATCAGATGGTGCAAAAGATTTGGTTGCTCCTTGTTAGAGCAACCCACTCCCATGCGGAGAGTCGCTGGTTTGATCCCAGCTCAGAGCGGGTTGGGTGGTGTATGACCAGTGGGGTTCCATTGGTGCTGTGACCCGGATGGAAATAAGGTTTAGAGGGGTGAGTGTAACAGAGGCCAGCTAGTAAAATGCTGTACAGGTAAACCACACTTCTCTGAACCGAAAAGGTGCTCTAGCGACAGATTCTAGAGGCCATGGTTTTTAGCCTCCTTGTTAAAGCAACCGACTCCCATGTGGAGAGTTGTCAGTTCGATCCCAGCTCGGAGAGGGTTGGGTAGTATAGGACTGGCGGTGTTCACATAGTGTAAAAGGGTTGTGCTTATCCTCTTAAAGCAGACCGTGCATTAAACCAATCAGAGTCGCATTTTCTATTATGATGAATATTAAAACATATTCTTCGGTGTTCCGGTGCTCTGAGCAAACTGTTCCGTGCTCGGAGAAGTGCGAAGGCAGTCAAGTCAAAATCCATGTTAACACTATTCGCTACTCCCTCTCACATCAAAAAGAAAGGAGCCAAACAAACAATAAATTGAAATGACTTATCCACTGCGCGTCCACAAGAAGGGTTCAAGATATAAGTTTTTGATGTACAAAAACAAAGGACGAGGCCCCACTTTATGTTACGACCCTGTTCTAGGGTCAAGGCCGCAACATAAAAAAACACCAGACAAATAAAAATCACTTTTGTGACGGAGTTGGGTCCGTTTATTTGTCTTTTTTTGTCTCTTTCTTTTTTAATCACCCAAAACGTGAAGCCAACTACCTCAGAGAGGACCCACAGAAAAATAATAAACAAAAAGTACTCTCTAAACTAAACTACTAAACTAAACTACACTTTACAAAATAACAGAAAAAAAATACAAAATCTACCCCTACCTCCCTGACTATGTATAAAAACAGGAGAAAATATTTACATAAAAGAAAAGTGTGGCATACAGCAGTGCTTCTCACTGTGTACAGAATTCAATATTTACACTATCCACAAACAAACCAAAAACTAAATAACAAGGGGGCACACACGGATGGATACACAACAAACTGGTCAAAATTTACACGCCAACACGGAAAAAAACAATCAAAAATAACACTTAGCAACAAAATAGTTTTTATATTAAACAACACGCTAACCAACTTGCTCTCCCGCCCCACGGCCGTTTTCCCTTTTTTAAAGGACGCCCTGGGTCACTCCAGCCAATCCCAGGGCACGTCGTCTGCATATTTAGGGAGGGGCCTGCAGATAAAAAGAGAGGGAGATAGAGAGAGAGAGAGAGAGAGAGAGAGAGAGAGAGAGAGAGAGAGAGACACACATGGTGCTTTTTATAAAACCAATCTTGAAATGGAGGCTTTATGATGTCGTTACCATTGCGATACAGTATATATGGTTTGTTAAAATTGCATATTTTTCTGAATTTGTACATTCTTCGAAACATTTGCGATAATGTATAAACTCAAGTCAGCAGTTATAACACTGTTCTAGTGTTTTTTGGATATTTTAAGGCGAAGAATATTGTGGCTTCTAATGGTATTGCTTTGCATCTGAACACAAGTGCTGTTTTTCTGTTGACATGACAGTAAAGGCAATGGGTAATATGGTTTACAGCATGTCTGGGTGTACAGTAAATAGCATTTGTGGCCAGTGCTTTGGTGGTTTTCAACTTTCCAGTTTTATCTTATGGCCTCAGGTTGCTGCTAAAAAAACTGGGAGGGAAATGTATAAATCATTATTGTAAAGCTGTCTTATTTTTAAGATTACTACGCATTGTGGTGTATAAGGGAGTTGTAGGTTCAGCAGTTAAACCAATTAGAATGAGCTACAACATAATGGTAAACTTGATTAGACAATAAATTCATGTTTTATTGCATATATATAATTAAATTACATGTAAAATGAATGTAATATAGAATTAGTTAAACATAATTGGTTATTTTTTTTATTAAGAATTTTGTAAAAAATCCTGAAAAAAAAACATGTTGCCACAATGGAATCAACCACATTTGGTTTTCCAAATGAAGGTTTCCATGAACAATAGAACATTCAAAGAAGATTCAAATGAAGAACACGAAAAGACACTCAAAAATCACTTTCGCTTTGAAGAGTTTAAATGCATTGAAAAGACTCTAATAATGCCAGTTATGGACTATTATTTTTAACCTGCATACTTTTTCAGCTATATATATATATACCTGACAAAAGCCTTGTCGTCAATCCCCAAAAAGTGGTAAGAGCAACTTCTTTTGATCATTTGAAAAAGTGACAGAAGGTAGATTTTTCCAATGTATTGGCTGTTGAACTGAATCCCAGTCATCACAAATACTGCAGAAGACCTACTGGAACCTGCATGGACCCAAAATTCTCACAGAAACCACTGCACCATGACTTTATATTCTATACTGCACATTATTTCTGTTAAGTGAAAAGACTTTGGTCTAAGAAAAGCCAGACCTTACTGTCCTAATGAAATAATTAAAAATCAAGGCATGATCATATTTTATTTTGGTAAAATAAGCGTAATCTAGAGGCCTTTGCCTTTCATATAAGCCACTTCTGATACCAAATGATCAACTAGAAGTCGAGTTAATATTTGTTGTTCCTAAAACTTCGATAGGTGACAAGACTTTTGTCAAGTAGTGTACATACAAGCTTTTTGCAATTATTTTCTTCAATACTTGATATAAAAACATGATACTCGTGTTACATACCTGTAAATGGCCAAATGCATAAAAAAGTTGTTGATTTTTTAAAATGATTTAATAATTATTTACATTTTTGAGCGCGATGCTATTGGTCTAATCCGATTCAATGATTTATACTAAGCTAAGCTAAAAGTGCTCCCGCAAGCCTCGGAGATCCCGACTTTATATTAGGTGGCCTAAACTAATATGTACTTACACAGAAATTAATCAGTTGTTACAGTGTACCTATTGTGTAAATATAGGTTTTTACATTGTACTTATGATTAATTAAATACCTTCATGTAATTACACATTTAATTAATTTCTGTAATTGCACTTTTAATTACACTGTTGACCATCTCTTGCACCTTAACCCACCCTTAAACCTACCTACACCACCAAACCTGTCCTTATACCTACCCATATCCCACCTCAAGAGCACCAGAAGTCTTCTGCAATACATTATCAACACAGTCAGTACACTCTATTTATTGTTTTGATGTAAGTACATTAAGGCCACCTAATTTAAAGTGGGACCAAATATGGTAAAGCATAACTGTTTAACTTTAGTGGAGATGTAAAACGAGCGTATTCCAAATGTGGAGTGTTGCTTTAACCGTGTACAGTAAAACCAAATGTTACAACACTCTCAGCATCTTCATTGTTGTGTGGCCGGCAGCTTTTTCTCAGAGGGATGCTTTTGATATTCAAGGAAATCACACAAATATGCAATTAAATATTTTTCCAGCACATTACATCTGATATCATTCATAGACACTTTAATCTATATACATGAACATACCAGAGGCTCATTGAAGAACTTGAGGGTTTTCAAGGGGTATAAACAGTCTCTTATGACGCTTGTTTCTGTTGTTCAAAAGGTTATGTGAAGTGATTGGACATTGCAGTATGGCTTTTTTTTTTCTAAGTGCAGAGACACAGACAGGAGGTGCTTAGTGCTTTTCTTGTTACTGAGGATCCAGCAGTGTGATCCGTCAGGTTGCCCTGATCTGGTTTTATTAAATGAAGATTGTGGAGCTGCCATTTGTGATGAGATTATCCTGTCTGCACAGTCTGATTGGCTATTCATTTAAAACTGCTCTAGAATTAGATTGTATTTCAAATGAACGTGGATATGCAGGTCTTCTGAATTACATTGAAATATGTGAACCTGGACTGCAAAATTTGTTGGAAATCGCCAAATATACATGGGTCAACATGATAAATTTTTCTCGTATGATAAAAACCATTGGACTATTAAGTAAACATTATGTTTCATGCGGATATTTTGTAATTTTCCTACTGTAAATATATAAATTCAATTTTTGATTAATAATATGTATTGCTAAGTACTTCATTTTTATAACTTTAAAGTAATGAGTTTTTTTAAACCCTAAGATTCTAGATTTTCAGTTGTATCTAAGCTAAATAAATGATTATTTAATAATAATATTCTATTTATTCAGCTTTCATGTGACGTATATAGAGATGCACGACGGCAGCCATATCGCTATCAGCCGATAAATGCAAAATGTTATCATCATCGATCCGATATCAAAATTAGGCCAATATCTTTAGGTCGATCTTTAAGCTAAACGAGCCAACTTGTTCAGACTTGTCCAGTGCACTATAACGAAACTTTCATCACATTGTTTATTCCTTCAGAGTCCGTCCTTTCTTTGTGTGGTATTGCTGTGCGTTAATAACACAGTAAGTAGCCATATACCTTATCATTGTAGATATGTTTGATAGAGTGGTCTGATTGACAAGCAGCACCTATGTGTGTTCAAAAGAATCTAAAACACCAAACGGGACGAATTTATGCTGCATTTTCTAAAGTAAATCATACAATCTGTGTTTAGCTTTTCGCTTGTATAGTGGCTCTGAACTGTCAAAACACCTCTCAAATCACCTTTTCAGACATTCCATATTTCTACATATGTACTTTACTGTAACACGTTTTATTCAAGAACATTTGAGGTGGTTTCAATTCTTCGTTGTTTCATTTTCATTGTCCTTAAATTGTTAAATCGTGAATATAGTTCTTGCAATTTTGAAATTATAGCGTTTTTTTTATGCTTTATAGACTATTCAGTGTTTTAAGTGTTTTAAATAAAATCAGTTGTTCACTGTATAAAAATATAACATTTTAAAATATTTATAAACTATAATATATTGACTATCGGCATGCAAATCTTAAAAGTTATTGGTTATCGATATCGGCCCAAAAATTCATATCGGTGCATCCCTAGATATTTTAGGGTTGGGCGATGTTGACCAATTTGACATCCTGTCTAATGTGAAACATCGAGATGGATGAGGGGATCGGTGAATTAATCATTTATAAGTAATTATTTAACTCATAACGAATTAATTATTTGTAGCCTACAATTTCTACTACCTGACCTGCATGGTCTTCATTTTACCCATAACCAAATCATAAATAAACAAAGATCAGTTATACACAAATTACTGGAGGATTGCGATGCTGGCTCACCATTATGATGTGCCTCAGCGATGGCATCGTCTATCTCCCCACCCCTAAGACAAATACATTTTATTTTCTAAAAATTAACTGGTTTATTCTAGGGTCACATATGAATATGTCTCTTAAACTTACATTCACATATATTTTTCTTCATGATTTTATGTGTCACTAGTAATATCTGTTTGTTCAACCAATGTAGGACATTGTATTGTACAATTATTATATGTATTTTCAACGCTATTTAGTGAAGTCGAGAAACATGAAACATTCAATTCTAATCAAGTCACTTTGTATTTTAGGCTGATTTTAAGAGCTTTAATGTAATTTATGTTTGCAAAGTGTACTAAAAATGCCACCTTGGCCCTTTTAAGACTGATTTTTTCCCAAAGTTGATGCTCAGCAGTGAAGGACAACTCTTAAATAGGAAGCGAAGTGCCTGTAAACTCACTATTAGACGTCAGTGTTCAAGCACCCGTGACAAATGCTTTGACCTTTGATTCCATGCGCATAGATCATTTCAATAATGGAAGTGAAACTACCTCGCCGGTGCCTTTTCCTCATTCATCTTGAAAGAGAGTTCTTCTTAAAGGACCATTTTCTAGACGCTGTCAAAAGTGTTTCCAACAAGAAAGCTCTTGACAGAAGAACGGATCAATGTCTGGACCCTCCGCTCACTGAACAATTGGACAATCCAACAGGCTCTATAGATTGTACCCTTTCAGTGACAAGAAAAGACCTTTAACAGAAAGGGGAATTAGCAGAAGGAAAAATGACAGATCATTAGCAAATCAGTTGAGACAATTTAGGCTGAAAAGGTTTTGTGAAGTCAGTCCTGTTTAGACGTTTCTGCTCAAACTGCATTCAAAATATGCAAAATGTTCTTCTCTCAATTTTTCTTTTATGCCAAAATCATTTGAATATTGTATTAGGTAAAGATAATGTTCCATTAATATGTTTTGTATATTTTGTACTGTAATAAATATCAAAATTCAATGTAAAGTAATTTGCATTGATATTTAAAGGTGATTTTCTCAGTATTTAGATTTTTTTTGAACCCTCAGATTCCAGATTTTTAAAAAGTCGCCCAAATATTGTCAAATCTTAACAAACAATGCTTCAATGGAGAGCTTATTCAGGTTCCATGTGACATTTATGACTGGATTTGTGGTCCAATGTCATATTTGGTCTTTCTATCAATAAAGTGTCTCCCTCAAATCAGTTTATTTTTAAATGTGAATGAGTGCAGAGAATAACTTTTACATTTTTTGTAGATAAAACTATAGCCTTCCATATTCAGCAGACAAATGCTTTATGAAAGTATATTTACTCTCTTTTTTCTGGCCTTATTTCAGTGACCCATTAAAGGGATAGTTCACCCCAAAATTTTAATTTACTCACTATTTACTCAGCCTAAAGTGGTTCTAATTACTCACCCTCATGTCTTTTCTATGCTCTGAGGTCTTAATTTGTCTTCTGAACAGTCGGGTGTAATGTGTTCCACAGTAATGCGTTACTGTATTCTAATTACATTTTTGGGGAACGCAGTAATGTAACGAATTACATTTAAAATTTGAGTCATTTGATTGCAGTTACTAAAGTCAGTGTAATTACATTACTTATGTTACAAATATAGTTTTTAGAAGAAAAAAATGCTTCATTTAAATCATGTTTTCCACTGCAATGTCTGTTAAATTGCTTTTGAATTGCTGGAGAATGCAAGCTGAAATGGTTGCTGTTGAGAATGGTTGCTTCTTCAAGTGGAAATACCAACATTACTGATTTCATTGAGCATAAAAACAAAAAATATTGCTGTGAAATGGATCGACTGCTTATAACTCGACCAGCAACTTGTTGAAGCACTTGAATGCCTCGTGACTAAATAAAGGGCACTAATGTTAACGTGCACACCAACGTGTAAAACGGCAGGCGTAAAAGCTTCATTTTTAAAGAAAAGCCTCATGGTCTTTTTTTAGTTTTGACGCGCTGCATCAAAACCTTCTCCACCAATCAGATTGGCACTTTTGTTCACATGCACGGAGCTGCTGAAGTTACAGTAAACAGCACTTGGAGCGCTCAAGTGCAAAACTGTCAGTGCGAGCACACATTGAAAAAGATGCCCAGAGGCAATATAAACGTGGAGCTGCTTATTGCACTGGTGAACAATTTCTTCATTTCTTCATCGCTAGAGCTGAAGCTGCTACTTGAATTGTCCATAACAACAAGCGTGTCAACTTTCTGTCTTCTTCTTCTTTGTTACAAGCAGGTGTCAGAAGCTTTTGTTGTGTAGCGCAATCTAACGTCAAGGATTGATTTTGCATACTCTTCTGCTCGACGCCAGTGAAAATCACTTGGGTTCGAATCCGGAAAAACGCTGATGATCAACGCAAATGAAAAGCGTCCCGGTGTGCACAAGCCTTAAGACAATACTCATCACCAAGGAAAACACCGGCGCTCAAAAACAAGGCTGAATTAAATTGTTGTGCAGGATCAGGAGTGAAGGTACTTTCTGAATGTGAAGAGAAGCATAGCTGCTTATGGGGCCGTTCACATATTGCGTCTTTTGTGTTCGTCCAATAGAAACACGCGGGGTTTAAGCATGGTTTCACAAAACAGAAAAGCAATGTAAAATCAAGGTAAAACTATGTGGTTGCAGTGCATGTTTCTTATATGTTTGCATTTGAAAACACTATTGGTTGGGTTTAGAATGGTTCGTTAGGTGATCTGTATGACAAGCCCCGCCCACATTCTTGTGGATGTTTACCAGAAGGACGTATATCTGAAATGTTCACCTTCTCGGTTGGTTTGTGTTCACACTGTCTTTTTTTCTTATTTACCCTGGTACACTTGTGTCATCAAGCCGCTGTTTTGTGTACCACTGTTGCCAGGTGACGAACATGAAAGCAAAGCGCCAAAATGGAGAGACATCCGCACTTCGCGACATTCTGCTTTTACTGAATCTTTTGGTTATGGACATACAGAAGGCGACTTTCTGTATCTGTTTCTGCTGCAAACATATTATAAACATTCAGAACGTAACGCGATGTCTGCAGAATCTGTTTTTGTAGGAGACAAGCAGACATTATCACTGTGCTTGCCCTGGATCAGTCCTGTTTGTCAGCAAGGTACAGTACGTGATACACAGACATACTCACACAAATGAACGTTGTGAAAACGATAGTTTGCTGTCCTGTTAGTGGTTCATTTCCGTTATTTGGTACGATTGCATTCATTCCTGAAGTGAACTGGACCAGAGTTTGCCTGAACCGTACCCCAGACCACCTCTTTCAGGCAGACTCGGGTACGCTTCTTGTGTGCCACCTGAGTTCAGAAGACACGTTCACACTAGCTAAACGTACCATACTCTGACGTCAAATGAATCCGGGTGAGGACCACAAGTGCTTGTGTGAAAGCACTCTTCCAGCTGTACTTGGAAACATCCATACACACTCATTCACACACATGCCAATTTAGTTTATTCAATTGACCTACAGCGCATGTCTTTGGACTGTGGGGGAAACCGGAGCACCAGGAGGAAACCCATGCAAACAACTAAAGCTGCGGTCACACTGGGCATTTCCTCCCATAGACCTCCATTCATATGCACGCGAATGCGTCAGACTGCAAACGCAGGGTCATGCGTTAAGTTTCGCAGTTTGCTGCAGTGCAAAGTTCAAACTTGGTGAACTCTGACCTGCGAAATCGCATCATTTGACTGCGTGAGACCAATCGAGGATCAAAACAAGACCTCTCTGGACAGAAATTTAAAACATGGAGCAACTTTTTAAAATGTCTAATTATCTTGTTTAATCCCGCCCTTTTTCGCAGCGCTGCACGACAGAATTTCGCACACACAAAGCCCAGTGTGACCGCAGCTTAATACAGAACATAGTATTTTACTAGATAATTTTCAAGATACTAGTATTCAGCTTGAAGTGCAATTTAAAGGCGTAACTAATTAGGTTAATTAGGCAAATCATTGTATAATGATGGTTTGTTCTGTAGACAATCAAAACAAATAATGCTTAAGGAGCTAATAATATTGACCTTAAACTGTTTTTAACAAAAATTTTAAATTGGTTTTATTCTAGCTGAAATAAAACAAATAAGAATTTCTCCAGAAGAAAAAATATTATAGGAAATACTGTAAAAAATTCTTTGCTCTGTTAAACATTGTTTGTGAAATATTTGAAAAAGAAAGAACCATTCACAGGAGGGCTAATCATTTTAACTTATGACTTTGACTGTATATATAATTATACTAAATTAAATGATACTACTAAAGCTCTGGGAGTGTGAGAAAAAAAAGTAATCATGAAAAGAGATGAGAAAATGTTTCTCTGATGGGATTAGTGTTATCTCAATTAAATAAATCATCATTATGTTAGAAGACAAATGACCCTCATTCACAACCCACAAATACCATTAAGTTGTCCATGAGTGATCTCCAGCTATAGTTATCCATCTTACTGAGACAGCAGATGCGACTCTTATTTACGGGTGTGTTTTAGTTTCATCCCCGGCTGAAGTGACAGTGATCAAACGCTGCTGTAGTTTTAGGATTGAGTGTTAGTGAATGAAATGTTTACTGTCAGTGTGAAAGCATTGGGTTTGGGTTTGAGGGAAAGGCACAAAGGAAACAGGAAGTAGCTCTTGACTTTTTCACTTTATGTTCACGGGAGAGACTAATGTTCATATAATGTTCTAATGTATGGCAATGATTTTAATACAGTTAATGCATTCACAATATAACTGTGCTGGTTCAGTATGTATCATTAAAAGGTTTGCGGTCAGAAAAAATATTGAATAAAAGTGCTTTGGAATTGAAAATATATCACTTTTTTGCTATTTAATGCCAGGTACACAAATCCTTTACTCAAGTAGAAGTACAGATACTCATGTTTAAAATGACTTACTGATGTACTGACTACAATTTTGTACTCAAATAAAAGTAAGGAAGTACAGCCTAAAAATGTACTTAAGTAAAAAGTACCCATTACTACTATATGTTTTAGTTTCACTAGGTAGGTAAATATCCGGTTTCCCTCACAAGTCTAAAGACATGCAGTATGGGTGAATAGATAAACTAAATTTACCATAGCGTATGAGCGTGTGTGTGAATGTGAGAGTGTATGGGTGTTTGACAGTATGGGGTTGTGGCTGGAAGGGCATCTACAGTGTAAAACATTTGGTGAAATAATTGGTGGTTCATTTCACTGTGGCAACCCCTGATAAATCAGGTACTAAGCTGAAGGATAGTGAGGATAGGTAGGTAACTAGACTATCTTGATGTAAAGTATTTGTTGCCAATTTTATGAAAGCAGTCAAGCAGCATCACACCCTACAATATGGCACCAACATTGCTCAAAAAGTCGGTCCATGTATCATCATCCTGACACAAACTCACAGCGTTGGATCAAAAACAACAGCTGCCATTCATGTTCATACACTCTAAAAATAATTCTGTAGGCCTGTTAATCTTGATAAATAATGTCTTACATTTTGGACTGAATTCTGCCCAAAATATATAGAATTTTTAACATTTTATATTGGAAATTTTGTTTTTTGAATATATTTCAGGCAGCACGGTGGCACAGTGGGTAGCACTCTCGCCTCACAGCAAGAAGGTCACTGGTTCGAGCCTCAGCTGGGTCAGTTGGCATTTCTGTGTGGAGTTTGCATGTTCTCCCTGTGTTCGCCTGGGTATTTTAGTGTTTTTTTTTCCAGGGAATATTTTATTTAATGGATAAACATTAATTCTGTCAATACATTTATTCTATGCTAAAAGCAACATACAAAGGCCTGACTACAACCTACACAACATGTGCATGATGTTTTATTTACTTGATAAATTCAGGATCTTTTGCATTATATTTTTATTCATGAATTGCCCAGTATAGTTATTTATGTTGATGTAAAACATTTGTTTAAAAATTTATTGAAGATTAATATGCCTAAATGTAAAATCTTATTCAATAAAAACTGTTAAACAGCATAAATTCTGTATTCGGAAATATGAACTCATCGGAAATAAAAGAAATAAATTTCAATCCATAAAGTTTTTGATTGTTTTATTACTAAATGTACAAATCTTTACAAAAAAAGCACTTTTATTGAGGGTATTAGATTGAAAGACCAGAGAAATCCTGTGCAGTATGATCAGACGTGGACAAAAGACTCTTAACCTTAAGCATTTGTATGGCATATTTTTGAACTGGAATGTGTTTCTCTTGTTTACCTGGGATCTGATCAAGCAAAAGGTGTTTTATTACCGTGTAAACACGGCAGCATCAGTCATATTAAATTCACTGTCTCCCTCTGTCTCATCTCATCCTTGCCTTTCTCATAGTATTCTTCATAAACTAGCCTACATACAGTGCGTGATATCTTTGGTTGAAAAAGCCGCACACTGCAGCATGCAGGCGCACAATGACGAAAATAGGCTGACTGCATCAAAAAGGTGCTCAAATTGCGTAAGAAATGATATAGATTATGCCACCAAACACATGTAAATTAACATAACGAGCCTGATTTCAAAACAATTGGAGAAGAAAGTACAGATATTTGTGTAAAAATGTGAGTAAAAGTAAAAAGTTATCTGAAAAATAAATAGTGGAGTGATACCAGATACTGAGACCAGAAAAATCTACTTAAGTACAGTAACAAAGTATTTGTACTTCGTTACTTCCCATCTCTGCCGCATACTGTATGTTTTACACAGTGGATGCCCTTCCAGCTGCAACCCAGTACTGGGAAACATCCATACACCCTCATTCACACACATACACTACAGCCAATTTAGTTTCTTCAATTCACCTATAGCGCATGTCTTTGGACTGTGGGGAAAATACCCGGAGGAAACCCATGCGAACACGGGGAGAACATGCAAACTCCACATAGAAATGCCAACTGACATAGCCGTGTCACCCTGAAGAAATCTTAAGTTTGGCTAATGTGACTGTGCTTTTATTCTTTGGACTTTTTTGTTTTATTTAGTTAAAAGCACTATACAAATATGGCCTAACACGACAAGCATTTAACCCTTCTGTAAACATCGTAAATTTAGGACTTTAGTCTCCTTGTTAACCTTGACAGCATATAAAGTCTCCTCTTCTCTAACAGTTCTTTTAATCTGTGAAATGAAAGCTTCATACATTCTTGCAGTATCTAATTTTTTTCTTGGTCACTTTAGGTCTAGTGTTCCTGTTGAGATTAATAAATTGTGATATCAATTATTCACAAAAGTGATATTAATATTTAAACTCCAGCGTAAGTGGAGGAAGTCTTTCCTCTTAGCAGAAGCGACACTTTCCTTTGTGCAAGAAAAAAAAAAGCCTCATATATGTTGGACGGGGAAATGCGGCGCATGGAGATGGGAAGGGACAGAGTCACATTAAAATTGCAAATGAGACACACACGGTCTGGCTGTCTTCTAGGATTTAGAAATGAGAGCGGACACAGATGCAGTTCAGGTTCAAAAAGCAGGTTTTCCCAGTGGCCCAGGAACTAGCCTCGGGTCTCTAGTGTTCTTGTGACTACTCTCCTTGAGTCTTAGTGGCATATGACGCTGTTTCTGCTCCCCTGACCAGCTCCATCCTGCAGTTTGGAGGCCCAGAGAGAGGCTACTCTGAGGTAAAAGCACACCTGAGATGAGCCTGACATATTGAGTCACACCTGTCAGTGATGTCCGATGGGTTTTTGAGACCATCACCAATGTGTCCTTGTGACCACAGGTGCAGCAGAAATGGCTATTGTGATTTTCACACTACTATTTTTGGTAACACTTTACTTGAAATGGGTGTTTTGTATCACTATCATGACACCTACATTCAACCCTGACTCATTCTGATTACGTGCCCCTATATACATTTCTGGAGAGAGCAAAATACATCCCAGGAGCTACACTTTATTGCATATTTTCTCCCTCTGTGTACACTTTTTGAAACCTCAAATTTCTTTCGTGAGTGCCATTCATGCCTGCTCTTCCTGCATAAATCCACCAGAGGCTGCTGTCAACTGACTGAATGACTGACCAATCGACTGGCCCACTTTCCACCTTTCCTAAACCCAACCGATAGTGTTTTTAAAAGCACTGATTGACAAGCCCACCCACTTCCTTAAACCCAACCAACAGTAATTTGAAAAGCAATCCAGAAAAAGAAAAGCCCTCGTGGAAGCCTGTTTTTTACCATGTTTTTTTCTTTTTAGTTTTTACCACATTCTCACCCTGTTATTTACTTGTTCATTTAATTTTTTTGTTTTTGTCTTACCTGCTTTCTGGAATCTTTTTTCACCGGACTCGAACGTCGTTATTGCAGTCAACTCCGCTCTGTGTCTCAAGTCCACTGACGTATGTGTCAAGCTACTGGACTAACTGATAAAAGCGGAAAAGCCATCCATGTGGAGGTAAGCGAGAAAAGGAACAGCGTCATACCGCCCCGTAGCATTCATTTTAAAGACGAAATGCAGCTATAAGTTCCTCTGGCAACATAGTTCATGATCTCCAGAAATGTATATAGGGCTACGCTTTCAGAATAAGCCTATGTTGCCTATGTTATATAATCATGAGATCTTATACATGGCAGTTGTCATTAAGTGTCATTAGTTCAGTTATTTTAAAACAAAGTTGGTTGGAGATGTCTGTGTCATGATGACTTGATATTATCAAGAAAACAAAACCTGTCATAAATTAATCATAAACATGATTGTCATAAGGCATTAATAATTGTGTCATAGATGTTTTTCTGATGACTTTTCAGTGGATCAAAATGAATTAGCCATAACATTTTCTTTGTTAAAGTATCAATACTCTATAAGTAATAATTATAATAATCATCATTATAGTAATTTATACAGCAGTTCTGTCTGACAGCCGTGTGATATTCTGCAATAACAGCACTCTTACAGCCTCTTCACTCTTGTGTATTACTCCGCCCGCACAGAGTGACAGCAGATACAAATATTGCAGCTGTTGGACAACATAATTTACTTTTGAGGCTTTTTTATGTAGCTGTTTAGATTACAACTATGCAGTTTTTTTTATAAGGATAGTGCCTATTTTAAATATTTTTAATTTCGGAGATCAGTGGCCATCAGCTTGTCATACTTAGTAGAGCAATGACACTTGCGTCACAAGATGGTGACAGAGACTGCATAATAAGTCCTTAGGGGAGAAAAAACCCAGCGTTTTCTTTTCGTGTTTCAAACTACAGCTGATGAAATCATTATAAAACAGGTAAGTGACATTCTAAATCAATCTCTCTCTTTTGTATGTTGTAGTACTGTATTGATACCATAGTAATCTGGTAGTGTTTGCTTTGCTTTTGTTTTTTTGGGGTTAATTATTGTGATCTCCCGATTGCAACAGAGAAATACTGGGAAATCCCTGTGGACTGATGGCATTTCAATTCAATTCAATTCTTTTTTTTTATAATTATTTTTTTAAGGGCTTTTAGCCTTTAATGGATAAAATAGTGCAGAGAACTGAGAGGAAATAGTTGGGAGCAGAGAGAGGGAAGGGTCGGCAAAGGACCTTGAGCCAGGAATCGAACTCGGGTCACTGTTCAGCTGTTCAGCTGTATAATCTTAAAATGTGAGCAAAATCACCTGTTTTGTCATCACTTTAGATATTACACAAGAGAATCATTCAAATACTAGCTCTAAAATTATGTATTTTTAAGCAACGGTTTATGCTTATGCTGGTTTTTGACCGCCAGCTGCAGATGTGAATGAATGACGGAAGAAAGTAGTTCCTCATACAAAAAGATTTTTGAGACTCTCCGTGTTTGATTTTCTTTTTTATATACACACGATTATGTCGTCAAACTGTTGTATAAACACAATATCACACTCGTAGCAGTGCGATAAGACTGTATATAATCACTGGTGGGACCTCGTGCCAATGCACACCACCCACCAGTGCAGATATACAGCCATATCACACTGTTACCCATGGGATATTACTCATGTATATAATACAGTGTCATTAGAATTAAATTACTTTTAATTACATCTTAATGACAAATTAAATTGTATACCACTCAGATCGTGAACATTTAAAAAAATGCTGTTCTAAATTCATGACGCAATTATAATAGCCTCATGACAGTCATGTTTATGACAGATTTATGACAAGTTTTGTTGTCATTTTGTTGTCATTCTTGATAATGTCAAGCTGTCATGACAAAGACAGGTTGTGATGTATTTGGTTATGTCAAGTGGTCACGAAGACATCTCAAACAATGTCACCTTTGAATTTAAAATGACATAGCGAATGACATTTGTCATAAGCATCCATAAAATCTCATTCATATGCAACATAGGCTTCTTTTGAAAACGTAGCCCTATATACATTTCTGGAGATCTTGTATTATTTAACCAGAAGTACGTATGGCTGCATTTCGTCTTTAAAACGAATGCTACTGGACGGTATAATGCAGTTCCTTTTTGCGCTTACCAGCTGACTGCTTACCTCCATATGGACTGCTTACCCATTGTTACCAGTTTGTCCGGTAGCTCGCAGAATTGATGTTGTACCTTGGCAGATTTAAAATGCGTAGAGGGGTTGAAATCTGGTAAAAGTTGAAAATATGGTAAAAATCAGGCAAGGGCATTTTTCCATATTGCCTTTTTAAAACTGTCAGTTAGGTTTAGGAAAGTGGGTGGGCGGGTCAATCTGTGCTTTCGAAAACACTATTGGTTGGGTTTAAGGGAAGGAGAAGTTTGGGTCAGTCAATCGGTTAGTCGGTCAGTCATTCATTCAGTCATTTAGTCAGTCCGTCGACAGCGGCCTCTGGTGTATTTAAACAAAAACAGCAGGCACGAACAGCACTCTCTAGAGAAATTTGAGATCTAAAAAGCGTACATAGCAGCCTCTGGTGGATTTGCGAAAACAAAAACTGCAAAAAAGGTACCTCCTGGGACGTATTTGGCACTCTCCAGAAATATATATAGTGGTACGTTTTCAGAATGAGCCTGGGTTGTTCATATTCATGACATGTGTCAATGATAATGAAAGTGTTTTACAGTCTTATAAACACCTCTTTCGAATAAAATGTTACCATATTTTTTTTTGATAATCACTTAAAAGTATTGCACAATCCTAAAGTGTTGTCAGGAATCGTGCTGTTCACATGCTCAAGCAAACATACTCCAATCCCCAAAAGGACTGGATATCATCTTGCATGAGATGTACTAACCAGGAACGATGACAAGTGGTAATATGCTTTATTCCTCAGGGAGGACAGAGAACTGAAATCACACTGTACGAGACAGAAGCGCAAGTGTTGGAGGAGAGAGTGCGAGGGAGGTTGACACAGTTGTCACACAGGAGGGAGGATGAAAATTTATACAGTTTCCTCTACGGGAGGTTTCCAAGGTAGATGTTAAGAGAAAAAAAAAACACGTCACAGAGAATGAAATGGGATGTAGAAAAAGCGAGTGGAGCTGGTCAAATATGAGTTTTACTACAAGGCTGTTGAATGCTCGATTCAGATCGATTGATAAACTGTAAAAAAAAATTCAGGGTTCCACACAATACCTTCATGTTGTCCCAACACAAATTGATTTAGTTGACTCAATGGTTTTTACAAAGTTAATTAAATATAAAACAATTAAGTTGTCCCAAAGAAAACGCACAAATTGTGTTGTTTCAACTCAAATAAGTCCAGTAGTTTGAACAAGCAGAAAAAGTCATTTTTTGAGTGTAAAAGCACGTAGTTAAACAAAACAAAACAAAAAAGTCACAAATGCAATAAGCAAACAATAAACGTCAAGTCATCAACAAACTTAACATATATAAAGAAAAGAGAGTGAAAAGCCATAACAATATTTCAGATATTTTCAGCATATCAGGCAGGCAGGAGAGTAGTGGTACAATGCTGATGTAGTTCTAGTAAAATTAAAACTGATTCAGTTACAAATGTCAAAGTTCAGTTCAGTTGAATTCAATTCAGTTTAAAACAAATGTTGAAGGCGGATCCACTGCAGAGCATCTGCACTAGCAAATATGTCACTGGATGAGTGTTCAGACTAGTCAATGAGATTAATGGAGATTTGTCTGTCACTGAGGTCTTTGCAGATCTTTGCGCTCTCGACTTATCGGTGACCACAACAACCATTTGGTCTGGATATGGGCCAGATCCAAGATTATGTGAACCTCCAGAAGTGTGCAAGGAAGGCTGCTGCAGAGTTTATGCTACCAGCTATAAAAAAGGAGTGCCTACGATTTTGATATTCTAGTTATAAACAATTGACCAGAATGAATTGAACATAGTGTAACAAGAAGGCTGTCACAGAGGGATCCATCTGCAGTATATTTATTAAACACTGTTGAATCAGAAACACACACAAAGTGCTGTTTGAGACACTCACATGAATGACAGGCATAAGGAGTCGAAAGGCAGCCAGTAAACACTCGTTGGTCGTGAAAACAGGCATAGATCAGGGCTGGTGGCGTAATACGATAACGGAGAGGAAAGCAGAGGGTCGGGGCAGGCAGCAAGGGAGACAAGGTCGAGAGCAGTCCGGGTCAGTAACAGGCGATCAAACAGAATACAAGGAGAAAGGCTCTGTAATGTTGACAGGGCAAACAAGACTTCGCAATGAAGTGAGCGTGCAGGCTGCTTATAAGTGTGTGTGTGTGTGTGATGAGAGTCAGGTGCAGCGCAATCAGTGACAGATACGGGGCTTCTGGGGGATGTAGTGCTAATAGTCCAGTGAGAGAGACCTCTGCTGGCCAGTGAGGGGAATGACTGGGACCGAGCTGGTGACACATAGTGGACTTAATGGTCGGTAATACAGCCGGACCTCAGTCAATAACTGAGGAGCTAAGCTGTTCGGGGCTTTGTAGACAGGGCTTAATTTGTGCCTTAATTTGGCTCCTTATTTTACTGATCCCCCTCCTCAACTGCTCTCCTCCGCCGTCCGCTGTTCACTTTCACTTTCTTCCGCGACTACCCAACCCTCTTCACTTTCGTTTGCTACAAAGCCCTCGCTCTTCACTTTTGTCCGCGACAATCCCCCTTCCCCCACCCCCTGCTCTCCACTTTCGTGTGCGGCACCTCTACATCCTCGTGTAACATGCCGGATCTGATACATCGATCTGTTCCGGGACCTCGTAATTCACAAATTAAGCACTGTTTGTAGGTAGTCAAAAAGATTTTACAATTTTTATGATGAGTCATAGGGAGTTAAAGCAATACTGACAGAACTGGACTAATATGATGATATTTCTTAGTTCTAGAAAGCACTGTGTTTCCTAATTGGGCCTAGCAATCACTTATTGACGCACTACAATAGCCTAACTATGAGGTCATAAAAGCATAAATATATGTATGTCTGTGTCACAATCACCAGCGATCCAGGCTTGTAGATCGCTGGGAATCATTCACTTTCATTTGGACTTCAATCCTGTCACCATACGGACTACAAATCCTGTCATGCACCTCACACACACCTGTTCCGGTTTTCCGTTGATTGCACACACACACACACACACGCACGCACGCGCACACGCACGCACGCACGCACACACACGCACACACAAACACACACAGCTGGGAGCTGCTCATGAACTGATTACATGGACTTTAAAGACATGCACACTTCAATGCTGAGTCCTGTTTTACTTTAGTGTGACATTACGACGCTTTTTCCCTTGCCTTGTCTAGCTGTGTTTTGACCCTTGCTTTGTTTCTTAGTGATGGTAAAATGAAGCTTTCCGAACCAGTGAACCGTTCAACTTAATTGTATCAGAAAAAAGTTTGTTACCCTAGGTCCTAGGTTGAACATAGGATCCAGTAGGAACAATGCAGTTTTCGTCTGGGCCGTGGCACACTGGACCGGCTCTATACCCTCACCAGGGTGCTTGAGGGTTTATGGGAGTATGCCCAACCAGTCCACATGTGTTTTGTGGACTTGGAGAAGGCATTCGACCGAGTCCCTCGTGGCATTCTGTGGAGGGTGCTGTGGGAGTATGGGGTCAGAGGCACTTTGTTAAGGGCTGCCTCATCCCTGTATGAACAGAGCAGGAGTTTGGTTCACATTGCCAGCAATAAGTCAGACTTGTTTCCACTGCATGTTGGGCTCCGGCAGGGCTGCCCTTTGTCACCAATTCTGTTCATAATTTTTATGGACAGAATTTCAAAGCGCAGCCTTGGGCTGGAGGGGGTCCGGCTCGGGGACCTCAGGATTTCATCTCTGTTATTCGCAGACGATGTTGTTCTGTTGGCTTCATCGAACATTGACCTTTAGCATGCACTGGGGCGGTTTGCTGCCGAGTGTGACACGGCTGAGATGAAAATCATCACCTCCAAGTCCGAGGCCATGGTGCTCCAACAGAAAAAGGTGGATTGCCATCTCCAGGTTGGAGGAAAGTTCTTACCCCAGTTGGAGAAGTTCAAGTATTTTGGGGTTTTGTGAGGGAAGGATTGAGCATGAGACTGACAGGGGGATCAGTGTAGCGGCAGCAATAATGCAGTCGATGTACCGGTCCATTGTGGTAAAGAAGAGGGCGCAGCCAAAAGACAAAGCTCTCGATTTACTGGTCAATCTACGTTCCTACTCTCATCTATGGTCATGAGCTTTGGGTCATGACCGAAAGGACAAGATCTCGGATACAAGCGGCTGAAATTAGTTTCCTTCACAGGGTGGCAGGGCGCACCCTTATAGATAGGGTGAGGAGCTCTGTCACCCGGGAGGAGCTCAGAGTAGAGCCGCTGCTCCTCCACATCGAGAAAAGTCAGCTGAGGTGGCTCGAGCATCTGTTTCGGATGCCTACCTAGGGAGGTGGAGGAGGCCTAGGGGAAGACCCAGTACACGCTGGAGGGACTATGTCTCTTGGCTGGCTTGGGAATGCCTCAGAATCCCTTCGGAGGAGTTGGAGGAAGTGTCTGGGGAGAGGGAAGTCTGGAGTTCTCTCCTAAGACTGCTGCCCCCGTGACCCAGCCCTGGAGAGGCGGATGAAAATGACATGACAAAAGTTCATTACGTTAAGCTTTTCAAATCAAAATTCAAAGCAGTCACATGGGTATAGGTGAAAATGAAGCTTCGGTCGTCACTGATCATGTAATTATGGCAAAACAAATCAAGCTCTGGACACTGCTTCACTGCGACATGTATTATTTGTTTGATAAAAGCTTTGAAGCTTTGAGGCTTTGTGCACAACATCTCATCACTATTGTTTTTTGCTCAAGTTGTTCACGTAGGTTGCCTGTTTATTGATCTTGACTTTGTATTATCTGTATGTACGCATTTGCGCCTGTTTTGACCATTGCCTGCCTGATGAATCTGTCCAATAAACTGCATGTGGATCTTGAACTCCGTTGTCCAGCTTCCTCAAGTTACAGTGTGTGGTTAAATATGTGCAGTGTTTAAAAATGTGAGAAAATTTTAATGGTACATATTTGAATTTCTGCTTCATTATTGAAAAGCTTGTAATCCACATTACTAATGTCACCAAGATTTATATGATTTCATCTACAAAACAAGCCTCACCTTAAAACCATAGCTGAATGCACTCTGATGCATTTCTCATACACTTCCATTGTTAGTCCATTACTGTACATACTTATTTTGGTGAAATGAGTAATGAAGCGGTTATGCTTTTCTGTGTGTTATTGCTTTATGCTAAATGAGATGTTGGCATCTTTTCACCACACAGAAATACTAAATTTCTCTTATCTCTGGTAATCTCAGTGATAAACTGATATCTCGCATGTTATATGAGGCATAAACCCTCAATGAACTCATTATCTGTGCCTGTCTGGGACTTTCAGTCACCCGGAGAAAAACAAAAGAGTCCATCTTGCAAATGTCCTGATTTTCATCTGAATTAATTTTGCATCATTATTGCACAACACGATGACAGACTCTGATGAATGTTCAGTCGCATTAATTGTTAAAATTGTATGATGTAAACGGGTTCTTCTTTTAAATTCAGTTGAATACACTTCAAGAAATAATCCATCATCTGAAATGAAGATGTAGGCATATCAGACTATACAGTATATATGCTATATATAGCACACACATATCAGGCCACTTGGTTGTAATGACTTTCATATCATTTCCACACATGGGAATAATGATAACAGCCTCTGGGTAAAGATAATAGTTTGGTAAGTTTCTCTGCAAATGGAAGCACCTGCATGACCGCTATAATGAAGCTGCAGATATAATGGTGTGGCAGAAACGAGTTAAAGATTTGTTCTCCTATCCATATGTTCTGTTTGTTTGTTTTTTATTTCTGTTTTTACTTGTTACATTATTGATTCATCCTGAGTGACCCATCTAGTGCTTTTATAATACATAGCTTCATATAAAACAATATCAATATTTAACTTCTGTGTTAGTGTTTCCGCTCACTGTTCAACACATTGTCAGCTGTATGTGGGATCCGGCTACTGTAAAAGGATACTGGGAAAAATTAATTTATAGTGAAAGTAAACGAATATTGGACCAGAAAGGTTGAATTTTTAAAAATAATTTGGATATTTAAAGGGACATTTCACTCAAAAATGAAAATTTTGCTATAATTTACTTCATATTTTTGAGGTAAGATATTTTCAAGCATAATGGAAAGCTGTAACCATTGACTTCCACAGTTTTTGATTTTCCTTCAATGCATTTCAATGGTTACAGGTTTCCAACATTCTTCAAAATATCTTCTTTTGTGTTCAACAAAATAAAATAACTCTAAATGATTTGAAAAAAGTTGAAGGGGAATAAATGATGGCAAAATTTTCATTATTCATGCCTGAAGGAATTCAAACCGTCCATGTTTACTTGAGTAAAATACAGTATGTTACTTGTATTACTATGGCTTAAAAAATGAGTTTTTTTTTTAACATTTTAATAAAATATGTTACTTGTAGTAATATGGATTAATAAAATAACAGATTTTATTTTTACATTTACATTTTCTAAATATTACATTTGATATTCTCTGAACACTTGTGTACTATTGTTATCATTAAAATGAACTTTTTTATATTGTTATATTTTAAATTAGTTTTCCATTTATATATTTAAAACATGATATTTATTCATGTACTGGCGATATATATATATATATATATATATATATATATATATATATATATATATATATATATATATATATATATATATATATATATATATATATATATATATATATATATATATATACACACACACACACACACACACATACAGTTAAGTCATATACATATACAGTCATGATTATTAGCCCCCCCTTTGAATTTTTTCTTCTTTTTTAATTATTTTCCAAATTATGTTTAACAGTTCAAGGAAATTTTCACAGTATGTCTGATAATATTTTTTATTCTGGAGAAATTCTTACTTGTTTTATTTCGGCTAGAATAAAAGCAGTTTTTAATTTTTTAAAAACATTTTAAGGTCAATATTATTAGCCCCTTTAAGCTATTTTTTTCTGATAGTCTACAGAACAAACCATTGTTGTACAAAAACTTGCCTAGTTACTCTAACCTGTCTAGTTAACCTAATTAACCTAGTTAAGTTTTTAAAAGTCACTTTAATCTGTATAGAAGTGTCTTGAAAAATATCTAGTAAAATATTATTTACTGTCATCATGGCAAAGATAAAATAAATCAGTTATTAGAAATGAGTTATTAAAATTCTGACGGTACGATAACCTTGGAAAAAATAATCACAGTTTCATGGTATTATGATTACTGCTCTAAAATAAGTTATTTTTAAATGTCTGAGTAAAAAACAAAAGCTTTTCCCTTTTGAACACAATACATTTAAAATATTTTGGAACAGTAGGCACAGGATGTCAACATGACATCAGACTGATGTTGTACCCCAAAGTCGTGGGGAAATAGCATTTTGTTTAGAATTGAAAATCAGGTTGACATCATAACCCAACATCAGGCCGACGTCAATGTCCAACGTACAACCTAAAATCAACCAAATATTAACGTCTGATGATGTTACAGCTTGACGTTACCACTATGATGTAAAATGTTGGATTTTGGTTGCCATACCTGACAAATAATTATCAGTATTTGACGTCAATGCAGTATTTGACATTGGATTTAGATGTTGGCTCAACGCTGGATTTTGGTCACTTTCCAACACAACCTAAAATCAACCAAATATCAACATTATTTGATGACGTTATTGGATGTCAAATTAATGTTGTCCTTAGATGCTGGCTAGACATTGAATTTTGGTCACCTGTTGTCATGGCCTAAATCTAACGAAATATTATTGTCTTATGATGTTGTGTGCGTGCTGGGATGTCAGGCTTAATAATTCAAATAAATCCTTAAATCATTCTGCTGTCTTCATTTGTTTCAAAAACACAGATTTCTGTTCAATTTAAAAGGGAATCTTTTGAAGATCTTTTTCTGCTGGAGATACTGTTGTCCAAAAAAACAAAAAAACAAAACAAAACTATATATATATATATATATATATATATATATATATATATATATATATATATATATATATATATATATATATATAAATCTTACACACCTTAAGAACGGTATAGCAGAAAATTTTGGCAGCTTTAAAACCTTGACTTTTCCAAACTGCGTTATACCTTGAAAACGGTTCTCGTCCCATGTCTACGTTTTACACATATTTGTTTTATTATTCATTGTATTATGTTGTGCTTTAAAGCTAAAGGAGATGACTGTAAATATAATGGAAAATATACCTGTAATTTTCCGTCAGAGTATTTAATTTTGTCCATGATGACAGTTTTGACTGAATTCATTTTGGTAATGCTCACAGCTCAGGTTTACAGATGTCAGCTTCTTCACATTACCCATTACTCTAACAAGATTTTGAAGCAAAGTGGTGACTAACTCACAGGAGAATGTCATCATGTCAAGCTAAACTTCATGTCTAAACTCCATTAAAAGTTCAGTAACTGCATTTTATTGACATTCTTTTCCCCCCACTAAAAATCATTGTGAAGGCTTACAGTTTTCACACATTGTCCACCATCTTATACTTTGATTTAAATGATTTGACATGGATCAATAAACTGTGATCTTTCAAGTTACATGAAGTGTAAACCATCACAAAAGAGAGAAGAAAAAAAAAACAAAGATAGCGCTATATATTGCAGATGTCCTGAATTTTGCTACAATATAAAATTTTATGGCGAATTATCAGTCTAATTAATTTTTAGAACCACCATAAATTCTATGGAGAGATTTTAATTTGTAAGTTATTAATATCTGGCAACCCACGTTTTGAGTTTTGAGACTGTCTGACTGTCTGTCTGTCTGTCTGTCTGTCTGTCTGTCTACAGTGCATCCGGAAAGTATTCATAGCGCTTCACCTTTTCCACATTTTTTTATGTTACCGCCTTATTCCAAAGTTGATAAAATTCATTTATTTCCTCAACATTATACACACAATGTGAAAAAAAGTTTTTTTTAAAAACTTAAAAAAAAATTTATTAAAAATAAAAAACCTGAAAAATCACATTTACATAAGTATTCACACTCTTTGCTAAATACTTTGTTGATGCATTTTGGCAGCAATTGCAGCCCCTTTTTGAATATGAGACCACAAGATTGGCACACTTGTCTTTGGAAATTTTTGCCCATTCCTCTTTGCAGTACCTCTCAAGCTCTATCAGGTTGGATGGAAAGCGACAGTGTACAGCCACATTCAGAGATGTTTAATAGGATTTAGGTCTGGGCTCTGGCTGGACCACTCAAGGGCATTCACCGAGCTGTTGTGAAGCCATTTATATTTTGGTGGTGTGCTTTGGATCATTGTCCTGTTGGAAGATGAACCGTCGCCCCAGTCTGAGATCAAGAGCACTCTGAAGCACGTTTTCATTCAGCTGCCACCATGCTTCACTGTAGGAATGGTATTAAGCTGGTGATGAGCGGTGCATGGTTTTCTCCAAACGTAACGTCTGGCATTCACTCCAGAGAGTTCAATTTTAGTCTCATCAGACCAGAGAATTTAGTTTCTTATGGTCTGAGAGTCCTTCAGATGCCTTTTGGCCAATTCAAGGCAGGGAGTGGCTTCCTTTCTGGCCAGTCTACCATACAGGCCTGATTGGCACAGATGGTTTTCTTCTGTAAGGTTCTCCTCTCTCCACAGAAGAACGCTGAAGCTCAGACACAATCCATTGGGTTATCGATCACCTCCCTGACTAAGCCCCTTCTCCCTTAATCACTCAGCTTAGATGGGCGGCTAGCTCTAGGAAGAGTCGTGGTGGTTCCAAACATCTTCCACTTACGAATAATGGAGGCCACTGTGCTTATTGGAACTTTCAGAGCAGCAGAATTTTTCTGTAATCTTCCCCAGCCTTATGCCTCGAGACAATCCTGTCTCAGAGGTCTACAGACAATTCCTTTGTCTTCATGCTTGGTTTGTGCTTTGACATGCACTGTCAACCCTGGGACCTTATATAGACGGGTGTATACCTTTTCAAATCATGTCACTCCATCATGAACTCCAATTAAGCTGCTGAAACATCTCAAGAATGATTAGTGGAAACAGAATATACCTGAGCTCAATTTAGAGCCTCACGGCAAAGTCTGTGAATACTTATGTACATGTGTTTTTTCAGGTTTTTTATTTTTAATAAATTTGCAACAATTTCAAAAAAATCTTTTTTCACATTGTAATTATGGGGTATTGTGTGTAGAATTTGGAGGAAATACATGAATTTAATCCATCTAATTCTGTTTCTATTCTATTTTGTTATATACAGGAGGTTTGTCTCTCTTTTACACTCAACAGATACTAATTAGGCAGGAAAGAAACTTCATCTAATCAATTTTCATGTAGTAAAAGTTCACTAAGGACCGTACATTTCTCTCGTTTCACTCCAGAGTCATTTTGCTCCATTTTTAAATTTAATCTATCCATTTAATCATTTTCACTTTCCCCCATGACAGATACCTGCAATGACATAGTTACTTTAATAAGGATAAATGTTCTTCCTTGGAGAAAGATACCATTTGCCCTCTTATTCGGATTCTTTCTTATACTATAACATTATTGATTTAATGAGGCCATGAAACTAACCACTATCTGAAATATAAAGACAGCTTTGTTTCTGTCTGTGAAATGTTTAGAAACATTACTGTTAAAGTTTTGTAATGCTTGTATTTTTGAAGAAATATTGTGAAATAATATTTAAATTTAGAATAAATGTTTTCAGTGTTAGGGTGATGCAGTGGCGCAGTGGGTAGCGCTGACGCCTCACAGCAAGAAGGTCGTTGGTTCAAGCCTCGGCTGGGCCAGTTGGCATTTTTATGTGGAGTTTGCATGTTCTCCCCATGTTTGTGTGGGTTTCCTCCGGGTGCTTCTGTTTCTCCTACAGTCCAAAGAAATGTGATATAAGTGAATTGAGTAAGCTAAATTATTCTTAGTGTATGTGTGTGAATGAGAGTGTATGGGTGTTTCCTAGTGATGGGTTGCAGCGGGAAGGGCATCCCCTGCGTAAAACATTTGCTGGATAAGTTGGTGGTTCATTCCGCTGTGGCGACCCCAGATTAATAAAGGGACTAAGCTGAAAATTAATGAATGAATGTTTTCAGTGTTAATGTATTTTAGGCTGAATTTATTTCTTCGATTCAAACACCTGCTACGAATGTTATCACTCAATTGAATAGACGTTATCATTGGTTATCAGCTGATAAATATGGGCCAATAGGGGCCTTCTGAGCCTGCTAGCTGTCATTCATCCACATGATTAATCAGCCATACTAATAGAGAAGACTCTAGATCCAGATCTGTTTTTACATTACTGTGACGGTTGGGTTTAGGGTAGGGGTAAACGATAATAAAATACAATTGATGAGAAATTCAATAACTAATATAAATAATTTTTGTTAATATCCGGCTGCAGCCATATGTGATCTATAGCTGATTAACAGGCCCCTACTGGCCCATACCTATCAGCTGATAACCACTGATAACGCCCATTAAATCGAGTGATAACATTCAAATCGGCTGATTCAAAGCAGAATTTTAGCAGCCGTTATATTCCAGTCTAGAGTGTTACATGATCCTTGTTCTAATTCTAACATGATTTAGAGCTTATTGCTAGTGCTCATTTATTAACGATGGTTTTTATTATTAATAGTGTTGAAAGCATTCCTATTTTTTTGTGGAACTATATTTTATTTTTAATGTTGCAAAATAAGGTGCAACTTGGTGGCTCAGTTGTTAGCACTGTCACCTCACAGCAAGGAGGTCACTAGTTCGAGTCTGGGCTGGGCCAGTTGGCATTTCTGCGTGGAGTTTGCATGTTCTCCCCTAGGTTCTAGGTTTCTGGCTTCACAGTCTAAAGATATGCGATATAGGTGAATTGAATAAAACTAACCACTGTCCATAGTGTATGAGTGTGTATGGATGTTTCCCAGTACTGAATTGCAGCTGAAAGGGCATCCGCTGTGTAAAACATAAGTTGGCGGTTCATTCCGCTGTGGCAACCCCTGATGAATAAAGATACTAAGCTGAAGGAAAATGAATGAATGTTTTAAAATAATTAAGTGCAAATACATTCTTGTAGCATTAAAAATGTCTTCACTAAAAGCATTGATCAATTTAATGTGCCCTTAATGAATAAAAGTAGAATAATAACAACTTCTAAATTAAAGTAAATCTATTTTCAACATCATGAATAACAAATTTGCCAACATATATGTCTTTACAGTTTTTCTCAGTGGCTTTGGTGCATTTCGCACAACATTATTTACATTTGCACAACAGTTAATGCATTTCTCAAGACAATTAGTCATTTGTGCACATCATAGTAGCAGTTTCTCATTCCTTCCAACTAATTGCAAATGCTTTTGGACATGTATTAATTACTTTCATACAACTCTCTGCTGTTTCATAACATTATCATTCGCTTATGTCATGTCAGTCAAAATTAACTAAACTTGTGAATGCTGAATAGTCATTCCATATAAAATTAATAGTCTTAATTTTGTTACTTTATTCTTTACATACAAAAATGTTGAACTAGTTATCAAAATCTGTCAAGCTAATTAAAAAAACATGTTAAATCTTTTTTTTTTTCCGAAAATGTCTTCTAAAATGAACAATTTGATGAATGCTTTACAGACCTATGCATGTTGTATGTTCAGTTCCAATACGTACTGCAATATTGTTTACAGTTGTGCACAGCTCTACCCAAAAGATGGTTATGTTTGTTGTAAATAAGAGTGTATTTATTCTTTTGCACAAGGCTGTGAATTAATTAGATTTCAAAGAGCAAATGCATATTCAGCGTCTTGTACTCAGATGCCTCACTAAATGCAGTGATGTCTGACTTTACTGTAGTTTTCAAATGGCTGTGCAAATGGTGCTGTCTTGAGTATTTTCAGGAAGTGTCACAAAAATCATTTTTTGCATTGAAAAAAATGTACAGAGTAAACTGTCATAATGAAAACACGACAAAGCCATTTGACTATTTTGTTCGTAAACAATGGTGTCAGGACTTTTCATTCATGATGCTGACATTGACATAGAAGTACTTGCTTTCGAGGAATGAGCTATCCATTTTGAGCAAGTGACACACTTTCGCAGGTTATCAAATAGGTACTGCAGTTTGTACTTATTGTTTTGAAAAATGCATTAACTGATGTGCAAATGTAAATAGTGTTGTGAGAAATGCACCAAAGCCACTGAGAAAAACTGTAATGTTACTTTTGATTATTGTCATAATGCCTTTTTCTATACATTTCCATTAGACTTTTTATCTAAATCTGTCCTGAATTGGTAAATTTCTCCCGTTTTCTAATGAAGGTGCATCTGAAAGCAGATTGTTCTATGTTCACATTTCTACTTTTGTTTTGTTTTTTCTTTGTGCTATGCAGTGCTGTATTTTCCTTTCTGTATCACCATGACATGATCTGGCAACAAATTACAGAACAAACAGCAACTACAACAAAAATAAAATAATTTACATCAGAACATCCCTCCAGAGTACACTGTTATATTGACAACATGATATCCGTACATAATGACACAAGGACTTGCAATTCTGATGACACACATTCATTGACACAGAAATGTAGTTTTGAGAGATTAACTAAGAATTTTGAGCAAGAGAATGGCTTTTGCAGGTAATCCAAGGTGTTTTGCTATTTGTACATGATGTTTGGAGAAATGCACTTACTGCTTTGCAAAATTTCAATTCTGATCTGAGTAATGTACCAAAGCGACTGAAAACTGTAAATGTAAAGTAGAAAAACTTAAAAATACAGTATCTTGTAATAGGTTTGAAAGGTTTTCAATTTGTTCTGCCTTTAAAGATCTAGTGAAGTGCTTTGAAATATGTATTTTTATGTAATGTTTGACGTTATCTCAACTGAAACACGATGAGAGGGCGGGACATAGAGTAGCTCCTCCCCTTTAAAAAACAGCCAATAGTATTTTGGTTAATCACAGCTCTGTCAGTGAGAGTGGTTGAGCTCAAGTGCATCAAATGAAAAGCAAATGAGAAGCGTTTTGAAGGGGGCGGGGCATGTCAGATACTAGAGAGCATTTGATTGGTTATGATGTGATGAGAAACTGTAGTGCGTGTTGACGTGAATAAAACCATTGATCCATTTGGGTGGATGTGACAAACTGCAAGCTTTACATGTTTATATCAGGTTTGTATCATTTCAATGTGAATTTTGTCACTGTTTTGGGGCACACTAGCTTATAGATATCCTAAAAATTAATAATACTGATACTAACATCTAAAACACTTTATTTTATTTCATGGGGCCTTTAGTATGTTAAAATAAATCATGCCACTTTTGCTTCATGAATATCTGCATCAATGGGTTTAGCTTTCTAATAACAGATTCGATGTTTTCCATCTGTGCTGTTTTTTATTCAGCCAGGAAGGTCATAAAAATGAATGTGGACTGGTTCTTGATATTAATATGTCCAATCTGATGTGCAAATGCCCAGAATAAATGACTAAAATATGAGGAAACAAGCGCAAATAATCATGAATTAAACATAAAAACCCTTGGAATGGAAGTCGGATGAATATTGCAAATCATCATTAAGATGTGTCAAGTTTATAACGGCATCGCTCTGAACATGAATAAGGAAATGTTTCCTCATCTGAACGCTCCACATGTTCTGGTTAGAGTAGGATCTGGATGATAAATTTGTCATCAGGTGTGTGTGTGTTTGTGTGTGAGATGGAGCAATCTGAGCATATGCATTCTGTCACTCAGTAAGAGTTTTCTGAAACGAACAGATCTGCTGTCATGTTTGAGCACAACATTTCAAGAGCAAGTCTGTCAGTTGGATCAGATGTGCGTAAATAAAGAGAAATACAGCATTTTACTTTCTTTAGTGTACTTAAATCTGAGTATTTTTATTTAAGGTCAATTTTACTTCACTAGATTCCAAAGCATTTAATCCACAGTTCATAGAAACATGCCATTTCTTAGAAATCATAACCTGCTCAGAAACATTTCAGCAGTGTCCGATTCAATTATTTGATAAAGCTAACTGATAAAATGACTCACTGATTCAAATGATCTAACTCACTTTAAAAGGATCTGGTCAGAGTTAGTCTCCAGATAATGATTCACAGACTCAAATGATTCAGTGCCAATTTCTTGTTAGCAACTCACTGGTTCAAATGATTCAGTCAGAGTGAGTTTTCTTTGAATGACTCACTGATTCAATTGAACAACCTCAGTTTTAAAGGATCCCAAATTAAAATGATCCAGAGCCAGCTTTTTTGTTATCAACTTACTGGTTCAAACGTTTCTGTTGAAGTGAGTCTGGTTTATGACTAAATGATTCAAATTAGCTAGTGTTTTCAGTTAATGACTCATTGATTCAGTTGATTAAAATCAGATTCAAAAGATCCTGTCAGAGTCAATCTCTAGTTAATCATTCACAAATTCAAATGATTCAGTGCCAGTTTCTTGTTAGCAACTCATTGGTTCAAATGATTCAGTCAGAGTGAGTTTTCAGTGAATAACTCACTGATTCAATTGATCAACCTCAGTTTTAAAGGATCCCAAATTCAAATGATCCAGAGCCAGTTCTTTGTTAACAACTTACTGGTTCAAATGATTCCGTTGAAGCAAGTCTGGTTTATGACTAAATGATTCGAATTAGCTAGTGTTTTCAGTTAATGACTCATTGATTCTGTTGATTAAAATCAGATTTAAAAGATCCGGTCAGAGTCAATCTCCAGTTAATCATACACAAATCCAAATGATTCAGTACCAGTTTTTAGTTAGCTACTCACTGGTTTCAAATGACTCAGTAAAAGTGAGTTTTACTAATTTTCACTAATTTAATTGATTCAACTCCATTTCAAAGAATCCGCTCAGAGTCAGTCGCCAGTTAATTCAAAAAGTTAGTTCACAAATTCAAATGATCCAGTGCCAGTTTCTTGTTAACAATTCAATGATTTAAATAATCCGGTCAGGGCGAGTCTTAATAACTCACTGTTTAAATGATCCAACTTTTAAAAGATCCTGTGATAGTCAGTGTCAAGATAATGATTCACAAATTCAAATGATTCTGTGTCAGTTTCTGGATAATGACTCATAAAATCAAATAATCCGGTGTCAATTTCTGGATAATAATTAATAAATTCAAATAATCCGGTGTCAGTTTCTGTATAATAATTCATAAATTCAAATGATCTGGTGACAGTCTTTTGTTAACAACTCAGTGATTAAAATTATTCAGTCAGAGTGAGTCTCTAGTTTACGACTAAATAATTCAAATGATCTGGTCAGAGAGAGTTCGTTCAAAGGAAATCTTCAGTTAACAACTGTAGCAATGTTCGTTAGTGAGGGAAGAAGAAGACAGGGTCGGCGATTCAGGTAAGCAGTACAGTTTTATTTTTTCTAATGCATGCACAACACCCGTAGTGTATGTGTGTGTGTGCTCTCTCTCTCTTCTTCCGGCTGCTCCTTCTGTTCTCCTTAAGAAGGTTGTCTCTCCGGCCCAATCACTAGAATAAACAGGTGTTATTTATTATTTCTGATTGGCCTGCTGATTAGCCGCCGGGCTCCAAGCCTGCTCTCCCCCCTCATTGGGTGTTCGATCATGCTTTCCTCTCCACATACCCCCACCACCCGCCTCAGGCCGGGGAGCCGTCCGGCCTGCAGCCCTCCCCCCCCCGCCCTGGAGAGGAAGTCGGCCACAGCCATCTGCGCCCCCGGCCTGTGGACCACCTTGAATTTAAAAGGCTGTAATGCTAGATACCAACGGATGATCCGCGCGTTGGTATCCTTCATGCGGTGAAGCCACTGGAGAGGAGCATGATCTGAACAGAGGACGAATTCCCTGTCCAGGAGGTAATAGCGAAGAGTGAGAACGGCCCACCTGATCGCCAGGCACTCCTTCTCTATGGTGCTGTACTTAGCCTCACTCTTACTGAGTTTTCGGCTAATGTACAGCACCGGCCGTTCCACTCCTGCCACCTCCTGGGAGAGAACCGCCCCCAGACCCCGATCGGATGCATCCGTCTGTAACAGAAAGGGGAGAGCAAAATCAGGAGCGTGCAATAGTGGCCCCCCGCAAAGTATAGATTTCACCTTTGAGAAGGCCTGTTGACACTGCTCCGACCATTGGACGGTATCTGGTCCCTCCTTTTTAGTGAGATCAGTCAATGAGCTGACGAGGGCCGAATAATTAGGGACAAAACGCCTATAGTATCCCGCCAGCCCCAAAAACTGTCTCACCTCCTTCTTGGTCTTAGGTCTCGGACAGGTGGCAATAGCTGCAGTCTTATCAATTTGGGGCTGCACCTGCCCGTGGCCTAAGTGGAAGCCCAGATACCTTACTTCCACTCGCCCAATTGCGCATTTCCGTGGGTTAGCCGTGAGCCCGCCCGTCTCAGCGCCGACAATACTGCCCTCAGGTCTTGCATATGCCGCTGCCAGTCATTACTGTAAATGATGATGTCATCTAAATAAGCAGCGGCATATGCCACGTGAGGGCCGAGTATTTTATCCATCAGACGCTGAAACGTTGCCGGTGCCCCGAACAGCCCGAACGGAAGTGTCACGAATTGGTGTAATCCAAACGGCGTTGTGAAAGCAGTTTTTTCGCGGGATATTGGAGTCAAGGGGATCTGCCAATAGCCCTTCGTTAAATCCAAAGTCGAGTAAAATCAAGCAGCACCTAACCGGTCGAGCAACTCGTCAATACGCGGCATTGGATAGGCGTCGAATTTCGACACCGCATTTACCTTGCGATAATCCACACAGAACCGGACCGAGCCGTCAGTCTTGGGTACCAAGACAATCGGGCTGGCCCAGTCGCTGTGGGACTCTTCTACTACTCCCATTTTCAACATATTACTCAATTCTTCCTGAATCACTTTTTTCTTGTGTTCAGGTAGGCGATACGGCCGGGTCCTAACGACCACGCCCGGTTCGGTCTCGATATGGTGCTGAATCAGGTTAGTACGACCGGGCAGGGATGAGAACACATCAGAGAATTCACGTTGGAGGTGCCGGATATCGAGGAGCTGGCTCGCTAAGAGATGATCCCCTCCGGTGACCAGAGCCGTTCCCGGCCGGGGCTCTCTGGCCCCAGGTCATCCTCGTTAGTAACAAGCGTAGCCAGTGCCACTTCCTCCGGCTCCCTCCACTGCTTCAGCAGATTAATGTGATAAATCTGACGTGAATCAGCCCTGTCCGAACGAACCACCTCGTAATCGAGATCACTGACTCGTCGTGTGACCACAAACGGCCCTTGCCACTTGGCGAGTAATTTAGAGCTGGAAGTGGGTAATAGTACAAGGACTTTATCTCCCTGTGCAAATTTATGTAGTTTAGTGCCCTTGTCATATCGCCGGCGTTGGTCATCCTGAGCCTTAAGCAAATTCTCCGTAGAGAGCCGCCCCAGTGTGTGGAGTTTTGCTCTAAGGTCCAGAATATACTGAATTTCATTTTTACTCTTAGAAGGCTCGTCCTCCCAAGCCTCTCTAATGACATCCAAAACCCCTCTGGGCTGTCTGCCATAGAGAAGCTCGAAGGGGGAAAACCCCGTGGAGGCTTGGGGAACCTCCCGCACAGCAAATAACAAGGGCTCTAACCACTTATCCCAATTTTTCGCGTCCTCGTGAACGAATTTACGGATCATTGATTTAAGCGTGCGATTAAACCTTTCCACCAGCCCGTCTGTTTGTGGGTGATAGACGCTGGTGCGAATGGATTTAATGCCCAATAATCCGTAAAGTTCGCGCATGGTGCGTGACATGAACGCGGTGCCTTGATCAGTGAGAATCTCCTTGGGGATTCCCACTCGGGAGATTATACGAAACAGAGCTTCCGCAACACTTTTTGCTGAGATGTTACGGAGCGCTACTGCTTCCGGGTAGCGGGTTGCATAATCCACTAGGACTAGTGCAAACCGGTGCCCGCGTGCGAATCACTCTAATGGCCCGATGAGATCCATACCAATTCTCTCGAAGGGCATCTCCATAATTGGTAACGGGCGCAAAGGCGCTTTTGGGGTGGCCGGTGGATTTACCAGCTGACATTCACGGCACGCAGCGCACCATCTGCTGACATCCCCGTGAATGCCCGGCCAAAAGAATCGGGTCATGAGGCGATTTAATGTGGCCGCCTGACCTAAATGTCCAGCCATAGGATTAGCATGAGCCGCCTGGAAAAGCATTTCCCGGCGGCTCTTTGGTACTAATAATTGGGTAGTATCTTCTTTTGTCTGAGCGTCTTGGGTCACTCGATACACCCTGTCATTAATGATCGCAAAATATGGATAGGAGAGGGGCCGGTCAGGCTGGAGGTTTTCCCCATCTATCACCTGCACTCTTTCGAGTGCATGTCTTAGCGTGTCGTCACGCGACTGTTCCAGGGGAAAGTCTTTACACCGGGAAATTCCCAGCCCTTCCCCTGAGACAGCGCGTGACGTCACCGCTTGGGATTCCCCCAGCTGAGCGACACACCCCCTACCCGGCGATCTCTTCTTCCAAGACACACCCGCACATAAGACCCCTAATAATCTATTAAATCCAGGCCAATTGGTTCCCAGAATTAGCGGGTGTTTGAGGTGCGGGTTAACTGCTACCTCAACGCTATGCTTTTTACCCCGGAATTGAATGTCTATCGCCGTTAGCGGGTAGTGAATTACATCCCCGTGCACACACCTTACCCTTACTGTGCGGCTCGTATCCAATGCCGGGTCTTGAAGCAGGCTTTGGTGGATGGAGGTTTGGTTGCACCCCGAATCCACCAAAGCTTGATATGTACCCCCTTTTATACTCACTGGTATCCGGTATAGCCCGTCGCGACCGGGGGCGACGATTGGCGTGGCGGGGACCCGAATCAGCGCACTCACCTCCTTCATGGAGCAGATTTGTGGTGTGCTATTCTTGCCCCCGCGGCGCCAAGGCATCGGCCCAGCCCTTCTCACTATACCCCCAGGGCCAGCAAGACCAACCGATTGAACCGGAGAGAGACCTGGCGCTGTCTGGAGAACCGCCAGGGGTCGTGGCTCCTCCCAGCCATCCGGATATGGACCCGCCCCCCTTGGGACGTTCGGCAGATCCGCCTCTGTGCACCGCCATCTGGGTGCTGGTGTGGGCGGTCCCCGCAGTCTGGGCCTGGGAACAGGAGGAGAGAGAGGGAGAGGGGGAGAAGAGAGAGAGGTTATTTCGCCGACCCTGGACCTCGCCACCAGGTGATCCTCCGCCAGCCGGATGGCCGTCTCCAGATCCTCTGGCCGGTGGCACTGGACCCACTCCGATGTTCGGGAGGGGAGGCGGGTGATGAATTGCTCCAGCACCACGGCATCCACCAGCTGGTCCGTGGTCCGGCCATCCTTCACCAGCCATCTGCGGCAGGCGTCATGGAGCTGCTGAGCGAACACGAAGGGCCGGCCACTGGCAGTCAGCTCCATGGAGCGGAAGAGCTGACGCTGCTCTTCCGGGTTGCGGCCGGCCCGCTGGAGAACGGCTCGCTTCAGGTGAGCATACTCCAGGAGATTCTGGGCCGGTAGCTGCTGCACGGCAATTTGGGCTTCGCCTGACAGCAGGGGGATAACTCTTACCAGCCACTCGGCCTGCGGCCAGCCACACGCCTTCGCCAACCTCTTGAAGAGGTTCAGGAAAACTTCTGGATCGTCCTCCGGTGCCATCTTCTGTAGCGAGATGGGAGGGTGGGCGGCAGATGTCGGAGCGGGCCGGATCTCCTGGGCTAGCAGACTCCGGATTAGCTCGCGGTCCTCCCGCTGGGCCTCTACGAGGACTTGGAAGCGTTGTTCCAGATTTTTTCTCAGGTGCCCCAGCGCACGATGTTGTTGTTGGTGGAGGGCCGCGAGCGCCTGGATGACTTCCGCACATGGACTGGAAGACGGAGTAACCATTCTGGCAGCAAAGTTTCTTCTTCTTCCCGGGTTTCGGCACCACTGTAGCAATGTTCGTTAGTGAGGGAAGAAGAAGACAGGGTCGGCGATTCAGGTAAGCAGTACAGTTTTATTTTTTCTAATGCGTGCACAACACCCGTAGTGTATGTGTGTGTGTGCTCTCTCTCTCTTCTTCCGGCTGCTCCTTCTGTTCTCCTTAAGAAGGTTGTCTCTCCGGCCCAATCACTAGAATAAACAGGTGTTATTTATTATTTCTGATTGGCCTGCTGATTAGCCCCTCATTGGGTGTTCGATCATGCTTGCCTCTCCACAACAACTCACTGATTCAAATTACAAATTCAGTGGCAGTGTCTGGTTAACAACTCAGTTATTCAAATGGTTCGATCAGAGTGAGTCTCTGGTGTATTAACTGAGATGATCTGGTCAGAGTGAGTTCGTTTAGAGCAAATCTGCAGTTATCAACTCACTGATTTAAATGATCCATTCAGTTTTAGTCTCTGGTTACCAACTCAGTGATTCAAATGATTCAATAAAAGTTATTCTCTGGTGTATTAACTGAGATATTCTGGTCAGAGTGAGTTTGTTCAGAGCAAATCTTTAGTTAACAACTCACTGATTTAAATGGTCCATTCAGTCAGTCGTTTAAATACTCAGTGATTCAAATGAATTGATCAAAGTGAGTCTCTGGTGAATGACTAATTAATTCAGATCATCTGGTACGATTGAGTGCATTCAGAGCGAGTCTTCAGTTAACAACTCACTGATTCAAATGATTCAATAAGAGTCAGTCTCTGGTGTATGAATAATTAATTCAGATGCGTTTATGATCTCATCAACTGGATGTATTTTTTTTGTAGTCCACAAACTTTGTTCGGTGTAGGCTTTGCTAAGCTAACTCTGGAAAAGCCAATGTCTCCCTTTGCATTGAACTTTGAGCATATTACATTCAGAGATGTTGTTTATGTTCACACAGCTACATTACACATCAACTAAAGTTTAAAATATGAAATCGTAGTGGAACACCCCTTTAATACATTATATGATGCAAATTACTCATGCAATGAAAAACTGGACTTTTGAGCATTATTACTCCAATCTTTAGTGTTGAATAATTCTTCAGAATTAATTGTATTAAGAGCTCAAAAACATTTCCTCTTATCATCATTGTTGAAAACAGCGATTAATAATATTTTTGAAACTAGGGTGCTTTTTCAGGACCCTTTGATGGATAGAAAGTTCAAAGATTTATTTGAAACAGCTTTTTAAAACAGTTTAGAAGCTTTTTACTGTCATGTTTGAGTGAATTAATGCATCACTGCCAAATAGTGATTTAATAATTACATTTAAGAAGTATACCGAACACCACTGAGTGGTAGCTTAAAGATACCACAGTTCAAGATAAAATATTACGCCACAATAAAGGCTGCAGTTATATTAAAGCAATGTTATGGTGACACATAAATGGCATTGCAGGATGTGTGGACGTCTACGTATGTGTAAAATCTATATTTACAAAATCTATCTGTGCAAGAGAGTAAAGGCATAATCAGATGTGTTAGCGAAGAGGGGAAATATTCATGTGCTTGTGTATGTATGCTGTACTTGACTGCTACAATCTTTGATTATGTAAACTAGCAAATTTTGTGTTTATACTTTTATTTACATTCTTGACACTTTCCTGCCAAATGACTCAGAAGGACCACATAATGTTTAAATAGCAGTTACACAGATGGGTTACTAAGGATGCAAGTCAAGTGGTTAGGCTAGACATCAGGGGTGCAAATGCAAGTATGCATAAACATAGAATGTTGCATAATGTCGACGGTGCTACACTTCTTCACCTTTTTTTGTGTGAAATTAATCTCTGTAGCATCATGAGATTGAAAGAGATTTTCCAATGTAATTGTTCTTAAAAATAACTTTAGTCCCATGAACATTCACAGTGTATACTTTACACATTTATAACATACTGATATTTAAAATTAAAATTAATTGCATTTGCATTTTTTAAATGGATGCAATACTTGATATGCAAGTCATGTCATGTGGACATTTGTCAGCAGGACATTTTTAAAAGCTATTCAACCATTTTTAAAGCTATTCACTGGTTGAGATGTCAAAATTTTATACATCAAAATAAAATAAAATAAAATAAAATAAAATAAAATAAAATAAAATAAAATAAAATAAAATAAAATAAAATAAAATAAAATAAAATAAAATAAAATAAAATAAAATAAAATAAAAAACACATACAGTAGCTTGTTCCTAAATAAATCATTGTTTTTGAAGAATGATTTGAATTAATGATTCAAATACTGGCTTATTAAAACAGAATTGTTTCAGTTCTGAATGAATTAGATTTTTTGAATGAATCAATTGCATTAATGATTCAAATGAGTAATTTATATGGACAGTAGCATTTTTTATACAGCAAAATAAAATAAAATTTAATTAAATTAAATCAAAATTAAATGACAGATAGTTTGCTTATTAAAACAGAATTGTTTAAGCTCTGAATGAATCAATTGAACAAAAGATTCAAATAATTTATAAGGACAGTAACAATATTTTTTATACAAAAAAAAAAAAAAGAAATATATATATATATATATATATATATATATATATATATATATATATATATATATATATATATATATATATATATATAATTTTAGTGTTGAAATAAGTTTATTTTTTCTAACCCCACTGGGAGATTATTTAGCTTGTTTTAAGGAAAAACACTTCACAAAAATTAATGCTGTGTTCACACCAGACGTGGATGAAGCGCCAAACAAAATAAAATAAAATATTAGATAGTTTGTTCCTGGATAAAATCTTGCTTTTAAACTAATGGTTTGAATAAACCAGCAATAAAATATGATTTTAAAATATGAACAATTGATCTGAATTAATTATTGAATTAATGTTCTGAATGTATCAAATTGTTTGAACAAATTGTTCGAACAATGAATTAATTGAACAAATAATTCAATGGAATTATTTAAAAAAACAGTAACAATATTTTTATACAGCAAAATAAAATAAAATATAATAAAATAGTTTGTTCCTGGATGATTCAATGTTTTTGAATGAATGATTTGAATGAATGATTCAAGTACTCACTTAATAAAATAGACTTGTTTCAATTCTGAACGAATCAGAATTTTTGAATGAACCAATTGAATCAAGTAAACAAATGTTTCAAAGGAATAATTCATAAAGACAGTAACTTGTTGGCACATACAAGCACATCACTGTATCTTGTAGAAAGAGTCTGATAATGTTTACATAATTTGTGGTGGGTGGGGCTAAAGAACAAATTTGTTACATGATGCTCAATAATGCTCTCTGATTGGTGGATATTTTTTGCCCGATATCATGACTAATGTAGTTTCAACCAATAAACTTTTTTTTTTAATTCAGTCAAATTAAGTAAAAACATAGTTCAAATTAAAACATATTCAACTTATTACCAGCTCACCATATGACTGGTTTATCGGGTATTGTGAAAAAATAATATATGCTTTTACTGCGATCTAAAACAACTAACTATGCTGTGAGTTATTTTATTTACATAGGTCAGAATGATTGTTTGTGCTAACCAACGGCATTTCCTTTCCAGTCACAATGACGTTATGAACTGCTAAAAAGCAAGCAAACAAACACATACAAAGGTCATGTTTGCTCACATGCAAACTCGCACTAGCAACAGATGTCTGGGCTTCATAAAAAAGAGAAATCAACAAGACTTACAGTAGTTAAGACTTAAAAGAGGACATTTGAATGTTCATCCTCTTACAGGTGAACACTAGATTATGTGAAGTAATAGCTAAATACTTAAAGCAAGTGATTGCAGGAACATGTGGCCCTCCCACTACTGGCTTTATAAAAATGATGCAATATATCTGACAAGGCATATTCATTCTACCTGAATGCATTAACCGAGTTATTACCTGTAGCTTAAAAACGCTTATGATACCCTATTAAAAAGTTACACCAATGAATAATTACTGTGGAAAACCATTTTTTCCTCCTGTAATATTAAAATGCATGCAAACCCGACTGGGGCAAAACAAACTTCTTATGCAGTTGAGAGAAATAGGACAAGAAAAACAACCAGATATTGAATTGGCCTTACAAAGTGAATAAAACATGCTACTAATGCACCCGAGGCTAAAAGAAAATGTGGCTTCAGTCAGGAAATGAAATGGAGAAGTAAATGGATAAAAGCAGATATCCTGTAAATACTGAACCTAGTAGAAAATAACGAATTGATAAATTAGCTTTAAAGTCCCTTTTGTTTATTTGACTTGTAAGTCATGTAGGGCTGTGGGTTTACAGTTTAAGAATGCTAAGCTACAGCATGAGCAGAAACATCAATATGTCATAATCCTGTCAGCAGACGTGTTCACAGATGCTGGTACTAATGAATGACGGATCTGCTCCCATTGGAAACGAATGATCAATTGCTGTAATCCGTCATGTGGACCACATTTAATCATTAATTTAAGGATGATGAAGGTCATTAAAAGGCACTAATTTAAGTTTATGTAGTGTATTGATTTTAATCTTGGAAAATGCCTGGTAAGTGCAGCAATAAAAACATTAAGTACGGGCAGAATGGGTATAAAAAAAAAAAAAATAAATAAATAAATAAATAAAACACAGTGGGTACAGAAAGTATTCAGACCCCCCCCCCCCCCCCATATTTTGTTCACTCAGTGATATTGCAGCCATTTGCTAAAACTATTTAAGTTCATTTGTTCCTCATTAATGTACACACAGCACTCCATATTGACAGAAAAAACACAGAATTATTGACATTTTTGCAGATCTATTACGAAAGAAAAACTGGAAAATCACATGGTCTTAAGTATTCAGACCCTTTGCTGGGACACTCATACACAGTTAACTATTTTTGTCAATTACACAGTATTTAACTGTAAAATGAACAGCATTCTACTGTAAGACAGTTATGCAGTATGTTACTGTATTTTAAAAATGCATTGTGACAATTGCTGTATATTTTACAGTAAAGATATACAATACTGTAAATGCATCACAGCAAGGTAAACAGTGAAGTAAATGTAAATACAGTATTTTTGCTGTAATTGATTTACAGTGAGTTACTGGCAAACTAAACTGTAATATGAACTGTATTTTATTGTAGGACAGTTATGCAGTATGTTGCTGTATTTTAAAGTGGCATTGTGACAATTACTGTATATTTTACAGTAAAGATATGCAATACTGTAAATGCATATGCAGCAAGGTAAATGGTGCTGTAAATGTAATTGATTTACGGTGAGTTACTGACAAACTGAACTATAATTTGAACTGTATTTTACTGTAGGACAGTTATGCAGTGTCACTGTATTGTAAAGTTGCATTATGCCAATAACTGTATATTTTACAGTAAAGATATACAATACTGTAAATGCATAAACAGCAAGGTAAATGGTTCTGTAAATGTAAATACAGTAATTTTGCTGTAATTGATTTACGGTGAGTTACTGGCAAACTGAACTATAATTTGAACAGAATTATACTGTAGGACAGTTATGCAGTATGTGACTGTATTTCAAAGTGGCATTGTGACAATTATTGTATATTCTACAGTAAAGACATACAGTACTATGAATAAATATACAGTAAGCTATACGGTGCTGTAAATGTAAATACAGCATTTTTACTATAATTGATTAACAGTCAGTTACCGGCAAACTGAACTGTTACATGAACTGAGTTTTACTGTAGGACAGTTATGCAGTATGTTACTGTAATTTAAAGTTGCATTGTGACAGTTACTCTATATTTTACAGTAAAGATATACAATACTGTAAATAAATATACAGCAAGATAAATAATGCTGTAAGTATTTTTACTTTAATTGATTTACGGCGAGATACTGGCAAACCGAACTCTAATCTGAACTGAATTTTACTGTAGGACAGTTTTGCAGTATGTTACTGTATTTTAAAGTCGCATTGTGACAGTTACTCTATATTTTACAGTAAAGATATACAATGCTGTGAATAAAAATACAGCAAGGTAAATGCTGCTGTAAATGTAAATACGGTATTTTTACTGTAATTAATTTACATTAAGTTACTGACAAACTGCTGCCAGTAAGTTCCTGTAGATTCTACAGGAAATTGTTAACATTGTATGTTTAACTCAGGTGCTGTCCATTTCTTCTGATCATCCTTGAGATGGTTCCACACCATCATATGAGTCCAGCTATGTTTGATTATACTGATTGGACTTGATTAGGAAAGCCACACACCTGACTATATAAGACCTTACAGCTCACAATGCATGCCACAGCCAATGAGAATCATGAGGTCAAAGGAACTGCCTTAAGTGTAATTGTGTTGTTTACAATTTTTTATTTTTACATTATTTTAAGATTATATTATATGCGTAATTGTACTTATTGTCATTTCTTTTAAAAATTCTACTTTTTGCATTAATATTATTTGTTAGGCACCTAGGGTCTGAGAGTAACGCAATTTCGATTCTCTGTATGTAAATATATGTATAATGTAAATATATATATTTTTCTGTTTATTCAACTATTACTTTAGTATCTACTGACACTTGCCATCTGCAAAGTGAAAATAAACAAAGATAAACAAAGAATACATTTGAGATGGGAAGCACTTATTTCAGAAGTGGCTCCCAGGACCGTTTTTTTGTCCATTATTTAGTATGAAAAAGCGTTGTATGGCCATGTGAGTTTAACAAGTGATGTTTAATCTAAGCCACTACAATAACAAAACATTCCGTTTTACAATTTTTAAAATGACTGATACATTATATTCTTCTTTTATGACATTCCCTAAGGCCCACTTGTAATGTTAGTCGAGACCATTTTCTGCTCTCTTTCTGAACTTCACAGTTAAATGGCTTTTTTATTGCAGTGTCTATGTAAATACTCTTTTTCATGTGTTCACAAATAGGCAATGGGTTTCCTGTTGAGTCCAGAATAATTTGTGCTGCTTCACCCTGTGTGTATCCATTCTCATAACGTCACTGTGACTCAATGGCCCTGAATGCTAAATATGTATATCATGTAAACAGTAGAGTTCAAAAGTTTAGGGATTTTTTTTTCTAGGGTTGGGGCTTGTGAATACTGTACGTTTATATGGACATCAGTAATAATTATTTCTTTATTATTTAATAAGACAATAATATGATTAAGATGTTTACATGAGTTGCTTTTTGAATGTTCCTTTAATGATCTCGTTTTACATGTTATAGCACATAGATTAGATTAGATTAGATTAGATTAGATTAAACTTTATTGTCATTACACATGTACATGTACAATGCAATGAAATGCAGTTTAGGTCTAACCAACAGTGCAATAGCAGCAAGTGCAGGATACAGGTATACGTTATAAAGTGCAGTTATAGAAAAACTATGGTAATATTTACAGATGGATGTACTATGAACATTATTTACAGGTTGTATTAGCTATGAACAGAGATTTACAATAAATGAATTTATGTACAGGATGCTATTAATAATCAGAAGTGTGCAGATAGATAAACATAATTAAAATGTACATGAACAGTGGGTGTGTACATGATTACAAATGTCCATGTGCAGTGGGTATGTCCAGTTCAAATAAGTCAATCAGTGCAATGTAGTGCAATGAATATGTGCAAATGTTAAATAGTGCAGTGATTGTGAGGTGTTTAAGTTAGAGGAGAGTGGGGGGTGTATTGGGGGCAAAAGAGTCAGTGAGGGGCAGAGTTCAAAAGGGAGACAGCTCTGGGGAAAAAGCTGTTCCTCAGTCTGCTGGTTTTTGTCCGGGCGAGCCTGAAGCGTCTGCCGGAAGGCAGGAGAGAAAACAGTCTGTGAGCAGGGTGAGAGGTGTCCTTAAGAATACTGCAGTCTCATCATTGTTGCTGATTAGACCAATCACTGTGGTGTCATCTGCAAATTTGATGATGGTGTTGGATCTGTTCACAGGCCTACAGTTGATGGTAAAAAGGGAGTAGAAGAAGGGGCTCAGCACACAGCCCTGTGGTACACCAGTGTTGAGTGTGACAGTGGTGGAGCATATGTGACCTGATCTACCATTCTGAGGTCTGTTAATCAGAAAGTCCATAACCTAGTTGCAGAGCGACGTGTCGGTATCCAGTCTAATCTAAAAAATGATGCAAGAACTGGTAAAAAGAGTGTTGTTTTAATGGAATTTGATACCGCACACTAAAAATGACTGAAAAGCCAAAACCTCTGCCTTTTGTTATGTGGGTGTCTGTGGGATTAAGGTCATCTAAAAGCGCTGTTTACCTTGTAGACTCTTAATCAGAGTATTGTCTTAATCATAATAAATTTGGTGTCCATGTAAATGTACTCAGTGAAAGTGCCAGATGATGTTGCAAGCTGTCAAAGACAGACGTTTAAGTTGATTCCATGTGCCCTCAAATGTTTGACATGTTTCCCCGTTTACACGCAACTTTTGTAAAGCATCTGCTTCACATTGCTGTGTCAGAATCCCTGCTTGTAAAATATAGCTATACTTTAGAAGGCTTAGTTTAAGCAAATTTGATGCATGCGATCATACGTGTTGATGAATCTGAAGAGAGCCGTTTACCGGATGTGCTGTACTGTGCACGTTGCCTGGACAAACACCTAGCATCACCGACGGTGTTCATATGCCTGAAAGTTGATTAGTATTACACGTTTAGAAATGGTGTGACACAATTCACACCTATGTGTGCCGTTGTTGTACCCCTTGATGCTTCTTATGTCCTTTTCACAGCACAACTGGCACTGTAATTAGGCAGCGAAATTCATATACTGATTTGGTCCGGTGCATACCGGTTAAACAGGTATGGCACCAGGTTACGGTACCCACCCCTAAACAAGACTGTACCAATTTGCTCCATTTGTTTTATTAAATCAGGACCAGGTTGTGCCAGTTTGTTCATCGGCACATTGTTTCAATTTGTTCCTTGTTTTAGTAAATAAATCATGGCAAAGTTCAACCAATATCTTATTTGTTTTAATAAATCATGGTCATGTTATACTAGCTTGTTACATTGTTTAAGGAAATTATAGCAATCTTGTAATATGTTACTAACTTGTGGCCATATTTTATTAATTTATTTACTTGTTTTAATAAATTGCGGACACTTATTTTACTCAAATACAGTATAATTTAGAAGAAAAAGGAAAGCAGCATCCTCCCCTATAACCCTCTGTGATCTGTTGAGGTCTCTTGTTTCAGTTTAGCCCTATGTCAGAAATCAACCTCTCACTGAAATACAAGCTCCAAGGGCCCAAAACAAGGCCAAAGCAGAACAGCAATCTTGCTTCTCAAGAGCTACTGCAACAACCCACCGAAAGCAGAAACTAAGCTTATGAAGCTTTCTATCTGATCAAATTCATAGCAATGTTTATATTTCAGGGAGGGAGATATCCAAGAAGCATTGTCCCTTCCTAATGCATTTTCTCACGTCTATATGTGTCTTTTATTGACATACAATTCAATTTTACCACTGCCTTAATAAAGACTTCAAGGTTATTGAACGGAATTGTTCCTCCAGTCCTGCTGATAAAATGAAACTCTGTGCAAAACAATGTTTAGTCACAGCTCTGGAAAACAGTTCCTTAGGCAACCACAAATCTTGAAGTTTAGTTGTTAGGATCGTTCACTATCTGTTCATCTGTTTGTTTAGTCATTCTCTGCATGCTTCAAGGACATCTGATTGTGTGTTTGTGCAAGAAATTCTATTCCACATCTATGCTATTGTGATTATTTAGGTAATTTAAACAGCTTGTTCGCTTTGAGAATTCTATCATCCTCTTATCATCACCATATAGCAGAACTGTGTAATTACCATGATAGAAAAAATAATAGCAGGACATTAGTAAACATTATCATTCCTTAGGTCAAAAAAGTGTATATGTAACCATTTATTTATTCACCCATGTGTCTGTCCTTCCATTTATCCTTCTTTCCATCCATTATAAATGTATTCATTCGTTCATTCATTCATTCATTCATTCATTCATTCACAATCTATTGATGTTTCTGTCCATCCATCAAACCATCTGTTGATCCAGTAGTCATCCATGTCTATCTATCTATCTATCTATCTATCTATCTATCTATCTATCTATCTATCTATCTATCTATCTATCTATCTATCTATCTATCTATCTATCTATCTATCTATCTATCTATCTATCTATCTATCTATCTATCTATCTATCTATCTATCTATCTATCTATCAAACTGTCCATTTACCAATGTATCTATTCATCAATTGATTCCATGTATCTGTCTGTTCGTCTGTCCATCCATCAAACCATCAATCCAACCATCCATCAAATCAGCAATCTGTCCATCTATTTGTTTCTCCATTCAGCGATTCATCCATCCATATAACAGTCTAGCCATGTGTCAGTTTATCCATCCACCCATTCATCCATCCATCCATCCATCCATCCATCCATCAAGTCTCCTATATGACTGTCCATTCATCAAACTATCAATCCAACCATTCATCAAATCAGCAATCCATCCATCATTTTGTTCTTCCATCCATCTATCCATCTGTCCATCCATCCATCCAGTCATGTGTCAGTTCATCCTTCCATCAAACCTCCTATATGACTGCCCATCCATCAAACCACCAATCCAAACATTCACCAAATCAGCAAACTGTCCATCCATTTGTTTGTCCATCTGTCGGTTCATTCATCCATATAGCAGTCCAGCCACATGTAAGTTTATCCATCCACCTATTCATCCATCCATCCATTCATCAAAACTCTTATATGACTGTCTATCCATCAAACCATCTATCCAACTATACATCAAACCAGCAATTCGTCAATCCATTAGTTTTTCTGTCCATCAATCTGTCCAACCATCCATCCATCCATCCATCCATCCATCCATCCATCCATCCATCCATCCATATAGCTGTCCAGCTATGTTTCAGTTCATCCATCCATCCATCTGTCCAGCCATTTATCAGTTCCTCCATCCATCCATTCATCCATCCATCCATCCATCCATCCGTCCATCAAACCTCCTATATGACTGTCCATCCATCAAACTATCAATCCAAATATCCACCAAATCAGCAATCTGTCCATCCATTTGTTTGTCCATACGTCCATTCATCTATGCATATAGCTGTCCAGCCATGTGTCAGTTCATCCATCCACCCATGCATCCATGCATGCATCCATCCATCCATCTGTCAGTTCTTCCATACATCCAGCCATGTGTCAGTTTATCTATACACCTATTCATACATCCATCCATCAAATCAGCAGTCCATCCATATGTTTGTTCTTCCATCCGTCTGTCCATCCATCTCTTCATCCATCCATCCATGTGTCAGTTTCCCCATCCATCCATCCATCCATCCATCCATCCAACCAACCATATAGCTGTCCAGCCTTGTTTCAGTTCATCCATCTATGCATCCGTCCGTCTGTTTGTCTGTCCGTCCATCAAACCTCCTATCTGACTATCCGTCCCTCTAACCTTCAATCCAACCATCCATCAAATCGGCAATCCGTCCATCCATTTGTTCATTCATGCATCCGTCTGTCCATCTATCCATGCATCCATTCATCCATATAGCTGTCCATCCATGTGCCAAATCCCCCATCCATCCAATTTATGTATCAGTCTATTCAACGATCTCTCTGTACATTCATCACTCATGTCTCTATCCATCTAACTGTTCATCCACCCATGCATATGTCCATCCATAGAATCCATTTATCCATCCATCCATATATCTGTCTATTTATTCATCTGTCCTCCGTCTAACCATCCATCCATGTACCTGTCTATCCATTCATCCGAGTGTCCATCATACTTCTGTTTGTCCATCCATTCATAATGCATCTATCTGTCCGTCCATCCATCAAATCTATGTACCATGCATCTGCCCGTCCATCCAGTCCATCCAGTAATCCATCCATCCATCTGTTCAACCATGTGTCCATACACCAATCCATCTGTCTGTCCATGCTTTATAAACATGGCTTATGTGTCCAGATATTTTTGGTGTCACAGTACTGCCATCATGTCTTTGATGCACCATGTCTTCATTTGATCTGAAGCTTGTGTGCTCAGACATGACATTTTCTAACACAGATGTATTATGCATTCAGTCTATCTGTCTGGCAAAGCAATAAGCATTTAGGATGACAGCTGCTGCTTGTGTGCACATTAGCAGCACTAAAGAAATTTGTTCAATTAATTATCTTAATAAATGAGGAGCTATTGGTGTTTGTCGCTAATAAACTCAGTAGGGCATGTGTCATCTGACATATTTAGAGAGCAATTAGCCACCGATTCTGCATTGCAGTCTTAAGTGGAGAGGCTTTATGAAGCCAATAATAAATCAGAATGGAGTTGTTTAAATATAGCCGCAAATGGAACTGGAGTGCTGATTTATTCCCTGTGATTTTTGTTTTCATGACTTTCCCCCAAGGACCACAGGGATGTGTTTTTTTAGTTGCTGTCACAGAAGAACAAATTTGGCAATGAACCACTTGATTTTGCATGGAAGCCCACATTTTAAAATGACATTTTTCCTTGAGTGTTCTGGTTTCAACTGTTTGTTGTAAGCACATTTGCATTTACACATTTAGTAGACTTATTTTAAATGACTGATTTTAATTTGGACTCGTTCCTCAATTTGTATAAACAGCCAAAATTCACAAATTTGTGAAAATTCATGTACAGTGGGTGTACATGTCAGACGTTGTGCCAGGGTTAAAGCATTGCTGAACAGCAAAGCCAAAGCCATGGGTTACATTCCCAAAAAATGCATGACTGCAATGAAAGTTCATTTTGAATGAAATTAAGTGACAATTTTTAGTTTCTCAGGATTTTTGATAAAAAAAATATATATTTTGATAACATATTGTCCCAATTTACTTTAAAAACGTCCAACATAGGCTCACTCTGAAAACGTAGCCTTATAAACATTTCTGGAGATCGCAAATTATGTAGCCAGAGGTATGTATGGCTGCATTTCGTCTATAAATGAACGCTATGGGGCGGTATGACGCCGTTCCTTTTCGCCCTTACCAGCTGACCGCTTACCTCCTTGTGGACGGCTTTTCCGCTGTTATCAGTTTGTCTAGTTAGCACGCCATGTATGTTTGTAGACTTGAGGCGCAGAGAGGAGTTGACCACAACAACGGGGTTCGAGTCTGGTGAAGAACAGCTACAGAAAGACAAAAACAGAAGCCAAAAGATAAAATAAACAAGTAAATAACAGTGAGAATGTGGTTAAATCTGAAAACGTGGTAAAAATCAGACGAGGGCTTTTCTTTTTCTGGATTGCTTTTTAAAACTGTCGGTTGGGTTTAGGAAAGTGGGTGATCAGGTCAATCGGTGCTTTTGAAAACACTATTGGTTGGGTTCAGGGAAGGAGGAGGGTGGGTCAGTCGATGAGTCAGTCATTTAATAAGTCACTCAGTCAGTCAACATCGGCCTCTGGTGGATTTACGCAAGAACAGCAGCCGCGAATGGTTCTCCCAAGAGAAATTTAAGATCTGGAAATGCAGCCTCTGGTGGATTTGCAAAAACAAAAACTGAAAAAAAAAAAAAAAAAAAAAAACGTAGCTCCTGGGACATATTTGGCACTCTCCAGAAATGTATATACACTGTAAAAAAATCTTGGTTGCCTTAATTTTTTTTTCTATTGAACTCATTGATATTATGTTGTGACTGACTTGTGTAACTTTAAAATTAAGTTAGAACATGATTAACTTAGTTTGAAAAGTTACATTGACCTATGTTGTCATGACTAATTGATCATATATTTTTTTTACAGTGTAGTGGTACATTTTCAGAATGAGCCTGGGTTGAAAATTTCCTCATTTAGAGCATTTTTTAAAATGTGATGATATAATAACAATAATAATAATATTTTTTTTATATAGCGCCTTTAAAACCTAATTCTCAAAGCGCTTTAAACTGTTTTTACATCTGTATCTTTTTTGTGTAGAGTAACAGTAAAATTAAATCATTCAAGATAAGACCTTTAAAATGGATAAAACATTCAAATATTTATATATTTATAGATATAGACGATATAATAGTAATAACATAAAAGTTGCTACAGTTGAGGGCAAATTTTTTAGCTCTCCTATAAAATATTTATTCTTTTAAAAATATTTCTCAAGTGATATTTAAGGCAGTTATCACAGTATTTCTGATCATATGTTTCTTCTAGGGAAAGTCTTTTTTTGGCCACAATAAAAGCATTAAAAAGATCAATAAGGTCAATATTATTAGCCGCCGTAAGCAATATTTTTTTCCAACTGTCTACAGAACAAACCACTGATATACAATGACTTGTTAAACCACATTAAACTGAGCTCAACTGAACTGAACTTAAACACTACAAACTGAACTACACTGTTCCTATTTACTATGACCTTTTATGTAAAGCTGCTTTGACACAATCTACATTGTATAAGCGCTATACAAATAAAGGTGAATTGAATTGAATTGAATTGAACTTGTCTAATTACCCTATTACTTGCCTAATTAACCTAGTTAAGCCTTTAAATTGCACTTTAAGCTGACTACTAGTATCTTAAAAAATATATAGTTAAATATTATGTACTTTCATCATGGCAAAGATAAAAATAAATCCGTTATTAGAAATGAGTTATTAAAACTATTTAGAAATGTGTTGTAAAAAATCTTCTTTCCGTTAAACAGAAATTAGGCAAAAAATATACAGAGGGCCTAATATTTCAGGTGCGCTACTAATTCTGACATCTGTATATTTTCCGATGCAATAATACAAAATTAATGTTTTATCTTCAAAATTCAATATTTGGAAAATCAATCAAAACTATTCAGATGGATTTGCTTAGCAGAATTGTAATATACAACTGTAAGGCTTGAAGGTTATGTTGCTATTCTGAAGCAATATTCCAAAATAGCTGTAACATAAGAACCATTGTGCAACAAAGACAGTGAAACTGCCTTTGTTAGCGGATGAGGCTACACATTGTGCGGGAGAAGCAGAGTAAAAGTAATTCTCCCGGATCAACAGCTACCTTTCCTTCTTATACCCTAAGCAAAGCATTATCTATCCCTCAAACCATCAATCCAACCTTCCATCAAATCAGCAATCCGTCCATCTATTTGTTCATTCATCCATCTGTCTGTCCATCCATCCATCCATCCATCCATCCATCCATCCATCCATCCATATAGCTGTCCATCCATATGTCAGTTCCTCCATCCATCCATCCATCCATCCAATTTATGTATCAGTCCATTCAGCTGTCTATTTGTACATTCATCCATCATGTGTCTATCCATCTAACTGTTCACAAAACAGAGATGAGGTCCTCAAGGTGAATGCGTACCTTGGCTCTAAGGGTCAAACAACAAAAAATAAGGTCAAGAATCTTGGTGTGACTCTGGAGTCAGATCTGAGTTTTAATAGTCATGTCAAAGCAGTCAGTAAATCAGCATACTATCATCTCAAAAACATTGCAAGAATTAGATGCTTTGTTTCCAGTGAAGACTTAGAGAAACTTGTTCATGCCTTTATCAGCAGCAGGGTGAATTACTGTAATGGCCTCCTCACTGGCCTTCCCAAAAAGACAGTCAGACAGTTGCAGCTCATCCAGAACGCTGCGGCCAGAATTCTGACCAGAACCAGGAAATCAGAGCACATCACACCTGTCCTCGGGTCTTTACACTGGCTCCCAGTTACATTCAGAATAGATTTTAAAGTATTATTACTGGTCTATAAATCACTAAATGGCCTAGGACCTCAATACATTATAGATATGCTCACTGAATACAAACCTAACAGATCACTCAGATCTTTAGGATCAAATCTTTAGGATCGGCTTTCAGCTACTACGCCCCTCGCTGCTGGAATCAGCTTCCAGAAATGATCAGATGTGCTCCAACATTAGGCACATTCAAATCAAGACTGAAAACACATCTGTTTAGCTGTGCCTTTACTGAATGAGCACTGTGCTACGTCCGACAGATCGAACTACTATGTTTTTCTCTTCTTTTTAATTCTTTTATAGCACATTTTATCAGCTTTTATTTTTATTTATTTTATTTTTATTTTTACAATTTTTATTATTTGTTTTTATTTCTCTTATACTTGTTTCTTTTATTCCTGTTTATGTAAAGCACTTTGAATTGCCACTGTGTATGAAATGTGCTATATAAATAAACTTGCCTTGCCTTGCCTTGCCTTGCCTTGATCCACCCATGCATCTGTCCATCCATAGAATCCATCTATCCATATACTGTATCTGTCCATTCATCCATAAGCTTTTCAGCTTACACAAAAAACTAAAATAATCTGAAGTTCATTCTCCTTGAACTTAATTCAAACCTCCAAAGATTAAGATTTTAACATCCCAAATATCACAAAATTGTATCTAAACTTAACACCAACCAAATTGAGCTTCTAAACACCATTGACTGAGAATTTTCTCTGCAATGGACAGCAGGCAGCTGTTGCTGTTGATACGCATGAACTTGTATTGAACCTGGCTCGTTCCTTTAAAAACAGGCCTGTGGTTTCAGCCAAATCTGCTAAGAGCTGTTTTATAGACGGACTGAGCTTAAAATCGTTCTCTTCTCCAAATAATACTGCACATCCAATAGACGGCGAGTTGACTTAACACGTGAAGTCTCTAATACATCCTATCGCTTAAATGCAGTTACTCTCTTTAAAATGTCAGGCTTTATAAAAAGGCTCAATCTGTTTATGAGTTCAAACCCAGGCCATCAGCAATAAAAGGTTTAAAAGTCGCTTTGCACATACTATGACAGATTCTCTTTTACTCAGCTGATGAACATTCTGGAAGAAATAAGGTTTGTGAGAGTGCTTAGCAAGGTTATTTTAGTAAACAAAAGCTAAAACTAAGACTAAAACTATGTTGGTCAAAAAATATTTTAGTCAATTGAAATAAAATAAAAAACCCATAATAAATGAAAAACTAAAACTAAATAAAACTAACAGCAGTCACTGAAAAAAAAAAAAACTAACTGAAATAAAATACTAATTAGCAAAAAAAAAAAAATCGCTTTTAGAATTATTAAGCACTTAATCTGTGGTGGAAAACCGGACCTGTGGCTTTTTAGAGAAACACATGTAGATGTGCTTTTACAGACAAACACATCAGTCAAGACAAGGGTTACTGTATATACAACAACATATTTAGATACAAAACATGTTCTAACTTTTCTTCATTTGCCAAAAATGTTTAACAAAGTTTGTCTGACATCTTCATCATTTGTTCTTTTTTTTTGCTGCATTATTCAGTGTTTGTTCACACAATTATTACTTGGATTACTAAGAGTCAATGTAAGCTGTGCAAACACATTTGGTCGACATTAAACATGGTTTGCTTTGGTTGACATTAAACTCAAGGTCATTTGCCGATCCTTCCCCTATCTCTGCCCCTCACAGTTTCATGTCTGTAAATCTTTACTGTCCTATCACAATAAAGCCTCATTCATGCTATGAGCCACTCGCAGCGGCAAAGCAACAAGCGACCATTCATTTAAATGGAGAGTGAGCGACATCCGGCGACCTCCGTAAATGCAAGCGACAGAGACCGTTGGCGACTAGATGGGCCTGTCCAGCGATGCAACAAAAGTTGAGAATCAAAGTTGAGCAACAGCCAATAGGAGCATCAGTAGAGCTCACGTGATCCCCTTTCAGCTTGCTCAGAGGTCAGTTGTATTCTGTGTGCTGTAGACCTACACAGGCCTGCGTTTGCAGCAGGTCGCCACCCAGAGCGACAGGTTGCTACAAGGTCGCTGCTAGTGTGAATGAGGCATAAGGGTGAAAATCCCTAAAAAAATATTAATTATATATCACTTATCAGCACTATTGTAGTGAATAAAACCCGAGCAAAGAGAGCGTTCGGCTCTACTTTCTTAATTCAGCGGGTAAACAGGGAGTGATCGAGTGCGGAAGAACACCCAGAAGGAGGGGGACTGAAGTATCAGACCTGTTGTACTGTATGTCTGAGTCCGTATGGGATGCTTCTGGGTCTGGACACGGACCTTGAACTGCCTGGTAGTGACCACTGATTTAGGCTATCTTTGCAACAACAACAAAAACAAACACCCCCCCCCCCCCCCCCCCCCCAAAAAAAAAAAACACGCATTCACTATGTTTGTGTCTGTCTGAATTTCTATTGAGTGTCTGTTGAAACACTGACAGCAATGCGCTGTGATTTGGCCTCACCTGCACATTTGCACTGTATCTCCTTCACTTGCCATGCTGCAACCCAAAGAAACTCCACACATATATACTGACATGTGAGGAAACGTGATGTCAACAACAGATTTACATACTAAGAGGTGATTGGACAGGTCTTCGCACGTGCAATGGATGTGAATGATAATCGTAAGCGTACAAAGGCGGAAATGCTGCATTGCAGCTGTTTTTATTAACAAATCAATACTAATAATGCATTATTAATATTCTGAACTGCGCATCACAGGACGCACCGAACCGTGGGAGGACAATGGGACGATACTTTTTTTTTTTTATAGAGAGTCGTTGCATCCCTAATATATATATATATATATATATATATATATATATATATATATATATATATATATATATATATATATATATATATATATTATTAATTACTCATTAAGTTTAAGTAATTACTCATTAATTAAGATTAATTACTCACTCTCACTCGTCATATTTATCTTTATCTTCTTTCATCTTTAGAACACAAATGAAGATGTTTTAGATTAAACCTGAGAGCTCCCTCATCCTCTAAAAATAGCTATTGCCCAAAGGCATTCAAAGTGCACAAAAGGAACCAGAAACATTGTCAAAATATTCCATGTGTCTTCAGTGGTCCAACTGCAAACATACAAAGCTCCTAGAACACTTTTGTGTTCCAAAAAACTGTAAACTCTGTTCACCTAGATGCTTTCTCTCATGCATTTACTAGATGAATCTACAAATCTGTCATTACATGAATGGTCAGAACGAGTACAGGTAGGTAAAATAGGTAGTATTCTGGTAGTTTCAGTTGTTAAAAGAAAAATATATGATGATGCTGGAGCTTCAAATTGAAGGAATATTTCAATTATAGTGCAGCTAACTTAACATCAGCCTGTTCATTAAACTATATGCAAATAAATTTAACTAGGTGTTCATCTGAGAATGATGTGGACATCAAAGTGAAGATATATTCACACTGGTAAAAGAGAGAAAAGTGAAAGCAAACTTTTTAAAACTGTGTGCTGAGTATTACTGTTACTTTACATCCAATTGAAATATACAGTAAAAAAAAGACTGAAACCATACATAGTGTAGCTCCACCCCTTTAAAAAAAACAGTAAATTGCTTTTAATCACAGCTCTGTCAGTGAGAGTGGTTGCATCAAATTAAAAGAAAATGACAAGCGTCTTGAAGGGGGTGGGGCATGTCAGATACTAGAAAGCATTTGATTGGTCAATGATTTGATGAGAAACTGTAGTGTGAGTTAACATGAATGAAACTGTTGGTTTTACAAGCTTTCCATGTTTATATCAGTTTTATATCTTCTAAATGGGAATTTTGTCACTGTTTTGGTGCACGCTTATAGAAATTACTTTAAAAATGAAAAAAAAAAACCCTGATATTAACATCTAAAAAAAACATTCTAATTTCTAATCAACTTCCCATTTTTAATCAAATGTACGAGTCACATTAATGTTTTAGCAATGTGTAACCTATTTTTTTATCTCTTATCTCTTCAAAATTCTGTTTGGTGTTTCATAATGCCTTTAAGCCTGAGGTTATGCACATGTGTAGTGACATACAACTATGAAGCGAGTTAAAAGTGTGCAATTATGTAATCGCATACAGTAAGTGAATACGGCAGTGTTTGCCAACTGCAAATAACAGAAACAATTTCCTATATCCAGAAAAACAAAAGCTGGCTGGAAATGCGGTCAAAATCAGAGATCTCTGTTTCTCCTAGATAGCAGCAACGGGATTAAAATAGACCAAATCTCTTTTAATCCTAAAAAAATAAAATAACGTTAGAAAATCAAAGATATGAATGAGAATTTATGAATGCTTCAAATATAATTCAGCAAACTGTACTCAGTTAATGTACATTATACCTTAAAGAACAGCATTTGGCTTGCAATTCATTCAGAATTTATAATAAATTATTATTAATAGGGTAAGGTTGCTGGATTAATAGGGTAAGGTTGCTGGTTCAAGCCCCGGCTGGGCCAGTTGGTGTCTCTGTGTGGAGTTGGAGTGTGGAGACATGTGCCATAGGTGAATTGAATAAGCTAAATTGGCCTTAGTGTATGTGTGTGTATGAGTGTGTATGGATGTTTCCCAGTGATAGGTTGCAGCTTGAAAAGGATCCGCTGCGCAAAACATATGCTGGATAAGTTGGTGGTTCATTCCACTGTGGCGACCCCAGATTAATAAAGGGACTAAGCATGAATGAATGAATAACATTAATAATGTACAGCACAGTGGCTTAGTGGTTAGCATTGTTCGAGCTGGTCCACTTGTCCAGCACTGGTTCGAGTACCGACTGGGTCAGTTGGCACTTCTGTGTGGAGTTTGCATCCCCTCCCCATGTTCTGGTTTCCCACACAGTCCGTAATTGGGCATATGAGAGTGTGTGTGTGTGTGTGTGTGTATGTGTGTGTGTGTGTGTGTGTGTGTGTTAATGAGTGTTTATGGGTGTTATAAAACATAAAACATATGCTGGAATAGTTGGCCGACTAGAATTGTTGGCGGCAGAAGCATTGCTAGACATAAACCTCTACTGGGGCACCAAATAATAAAAATAATATTTATTTATGATTATAATTAAATAAAAGTATATTTGTTATTATAAAATTATTATTCTAAATAACAGAAATTAATCCTAAATGTAACTGGAAAACAATCCAAAGACACAACTGGAGTGATAATAAAATCATTTAAGAAATATTTTGCATGAATATTAATTTCATTACAATGAAATTCAATAAACAATTCTGTAGAATACAAAGAGAGGCTATATAGAATTATCTGTTATCTTGGACTTGACAAGATAATTAATATTATCGATAACGAAAGTTGCGTATATTAAGTCTTAGCTCCCTGACTCATCATCTCTCCTTTTTACTTCATTCAGAAAAAACCTATCAGAAGTTGTGCTTAGTCAAAATAAGATCACCATCATATTATTTCAACTTTAGTTTTGTCGATTTCCTTCACAAAAAAAGGCTGTTACGCTGGTTTCATGTCGCATGAGCGTCAAGTGAGCAGCACATATTTTTTTGTCATACATGTTCACAACGGGGAATCATTGTATTTACACAATGCGGTGTGTGAGATGTGTGGAAATGTTTTTTTTTCTGCGTACATATGTCAGTTTGCTTTTTGATTAAACCACATTTCTTTTACCAGCGTTGGTTCACTGTAAAATGCAATCAAAGCACTTACTGGGGGACTGGCAATTTTTACCGCGGCACGTGCCCCAGGAAATGGGGTCTAGCAACGCTTCTGGTTGGCGGTTTGTTCTGTGGCAACCTCTGAAATAGAGACTATGCCAAAGAAAAATGAAAGAATTATAAATAACTTAAAAAACAAATTAAACATGTATGTAGATTAAAATGTAGATTACAAATGCGCATTATAGATTATTCTTCCTACATACAAATAATCATCTGTGATAATACAGAAAAATAATTTAAAAAGTTGTAATATTTTACATGTTATATACAACAAAATAAATCCCACATTTTTTTGAGGATGAACATTTTTAAAAAATACAGTTCAAAATAACAATAATTAAATTATCAAGATGTATTATCACAATTAAAATATATCTTAGTATATTTAAAATTAATGTCAAGAGAACTTCATTTTATTAATCAACAAATGATATTCATTTTTAATTATTATAAAAAAATAATATTAAACAAACACATATTAAATTAATATATACCACTGAAATCAGCATTATTAGCCACCCTCTTAATTTTTTTTCTTTTTTAAATATTTCCCAAATTATGTTTAAAAGAGCAAAGGACATTTACACAGTATATCTGATAATATTTTTTCTTCTGAAAGTCTTATTTGTTTTATTTTGGCTAGAATAAAAGCCGTTTTAAATTTTTTTTAAAAACAATTTTAAGGTCAAAATTATTAGCCCCTTTAAGCTACATATATTTTCAATAGTCTACAGAACAAACCATCATATACAAACCCTTGCCTAATTACCCTAACCTGCCTAGTTAACCTAGTTAACCTAATTAATTAAGCCTTTAAATGTCACTTTAAGCTGTATAGAAGTGTCTTGGAAAATATCTAGTCAATTATTATTCACTGTCATCATAACAAAGACAAACTAAATCAGTTATTAGAAGTGAGTTATTAAAACTATTATATTTAGGAATGGGTTAAAAAAAACTAGAGAATATATGTTGCTATTATTATTATTATTATTATAATTTTCCATCTATTTCTCTATCTATCTTAGACTCTTCTTTCCACATAGAAAGAATTGACTTATTTAAATATAAGTCTTAGTCTTTCTTAGATACAATCTGAAAATAGCCACAGGTTTTTGTCTCTGACCTCAACAGACCACAAGTCACAGCTTGTACAGACACCAAACATAGCACTAAAGCTGCGGATTTGGATATAAATGATTGAAAAATACACTGAAAGAAAATGAGAAACAGATAGAAGATCAACTAAAAAGACTTTAAACGTCATTAGTCGTGTTGTACGGTGAGATGATGAATCCAGAGAGAAAGACGGGAAACATTATTTATTTATTTTCAAATCCCTCCAACACCAAAACACTGCTGTGCTGCCGTCGACCATCAAGCCTCTGCAATCCTTGGCTTTTAGACTCATTTGAGATGCCAAATGACTCGTGTTGAATGTAGACGAGAGTAGGCGGCAGAGAAGTCAAAAAAGAGCTGTCAAGATGGACAATTCTCCCTCCTGCTATAGTGGAGTGAATGTATGCAAGCAAAAGCAGAGATCCTTTCCCTTTAGTGAATGTTTTTTTAGTCAGTGCAGTTCTCCACTGTGCTGATATTTTGTTGTTCGTATGCACAAAATGCTGTAAAAAATGTACTGTAAAAAAAGCTGGCTTCCACACAATTTATTCATGTTGTCCCAACAAAGATTGATTGAGTTAACTTAAATTTTTTTTACAAAGAATTTGACCTATTTTACCTCATTTTAAATGCGTAGTTTGAACAAGCAGCAAAAAAAAAAAAAAAATAATAATAAAATATATATATATATATATAGTCCAAAAACATGTGGTATAGGTGAATTGGGTAAGCTAAAATTGTTCATAGTGTATGTGTGTGAATGAGTGTGTGTGGATGTTTCCCAATGATGGGTTGCAGCTGGAAGGACATCTGTCGAGTAAAAACATATGCTGGATAAGTTGGCGGTTCATTCCGCTGTGGCAACCCTGGAATAATAAAGGGACTAAGCTGAAAAGAAAATGAATGAATGAATAATTTAAAAGTCAATCAATCATAGGTAAGTTGTGGAAATTGTCTTCTTAATTCGATCCAAAAACTGCTCTAGAAGTGGCTTGACTAGAGACAGAGAATGTCAGAAACACTCAACACAGAGGTTTAAAAAGTAGAGGGAAAGAGAGGTGTTTTGATGGAGAGTTTGTGTAAGGGTAAGAGCTTGTGTTTGAGGAGGAGGTAGACGGAGGAGCAGTGGCCCCTCCAAATGCCTTTGTTTGATTGTTTTTTTGTCCTCTGTATGTCACTCTACATCAGTTCATGAGAGAGAGACCTGGGTGCATTCTCCTGCCATGTCCTGTCCTCCGTTAAACCGCTCAATGCACCACTTTAGCCTTGTTCTCTTTGAAGAGGACTTCACAATAAACTATACGTGATGATGCAATTCACCAAAAAAAAAAAAAAGTCTTTCCGATTTGGAAAAATTCTCTAATAATAGTGTAGTTATTTTCATGACCGACAAGCACAGAAAATGTAACTTAATTGACAATATTTATTCATTCATTCATTCATTCATTCATTCATTCATTTTCCTTTGGCTTAGTCCATACCTGTCAATTCTGTTTTTCTCGGGATTCTCCCTTATTTTACAGTTCTATCCCGCTATCATGCCATAAAGGTGTTTTCCCATATATCTCCCAAATTTTCAATCTTTCTATGAAAGGGTGGCAACAAACATTAAGAGCCGATCCTTCATATACGCAACCCATACCGCCAAACCACCAGTGGACGCCCCTTGCACTTAAATGTGAATCGTTTTTGTGCTTTTGTTTTATTTAGGCACAAAAAGATTTCAAATTAAATATAAAAACGGCGGGATTCCTTTAATTTGCATTGCAGGTGCCGTACCCTTCCTGTGCAATCCTTAAAACAGTCATGAAGCGGTGCGTGACTGTCAGCTGATGCACTTTATGGTGATAAATAGATGCTATTTCCCAAACGGATACTGTACATGCGATTTAAAGCAGAGCGAAAGTCTTGGTTTTGGGTGTGTGTTTGAATAGACATGTACACATAATTATTAATAATAACGACATCTAAAGATGTCGATCTTGGTGGGGTTTTTTTCCACACACAACTAATTTTGTCCTAAATGAGCATAAAAATTTAGGAAAGCAATCGAATGCTTTCATTATAACATTAGATGTGTGCATTTTTAAAGTGACACCTGTTATTTGATGTAATCATAATCTAAATAAATGAGAGATTCATTCGTTGCTCTTTAATCACAATGTGTAAGTTATACAGTGAAGAATAGATTGAGATTTGATAACTTGATTCTATATCTTTAAAATAGCTATTAATTTTAATTATCTAAACTGTTTGTTGCTTAGTCCATTTATACAACAGGGGTCCCTTTATTCTTCAGATAATTAAAACAGCTGAATGAACCGCCAACGTATCCAGCATATGTTTTAGATATATGTTGTTGTTGAAAATTCAACTCTACAGTTCAACAAAGTCACTTTTATTGATATTTTAGTAGTTTGAAATAATATAATGTTTAAGAAATAATATAGAGAGCTGAAGAAGTCAATAACCGAAAATGTACTGGCAGCTTATTAGACGGTTTTTGTAGCATAATATACAACACCAACCTAGAGAATATATCACTTTAAACTATTAAAAATTTTAATAAAAGTGACTTTTCCCAACTTTTTCAGGTTAAAAGTTGTTCAAAGTCTCAAAATGGGATTAAAGCATTAATAATTGGCTAAAGATAAAAACATGAATTGTAAAATAGGGAAAACTGCAAATTTATGGATATTTTTTACACTGTATGGGTAAAAAATGAAAAATATACTGTGAATTCTTCAGTTTTTAAGTGCTATAACCGGGTTCCTGATGAAAATAAATGTAAAAATGACAATCTAGTAACTTTGGTTTGGTAAGCGTTTTTCTGTGAGCATCTGAAATAAATGAGCTGCTTAGATTTGGCTCGGCTAGTGACATAGGAAGGAAATCTTAGTATTACCACCCCTTAATCTGTATGTTTACATCCGCAGCAATGCCATTTTGTTTTCACTAACTTCAAATTCTGAGGAATACATGCAAACTGTTGGCTGCGCAAACAAGCACAGAGTGACTGTCATTTTTGCTTACTTGTTGTTAGTTGTTGCTAAGTTTTATCCAGCCTGATCTTACAAGGAGATTTATTTTAAGTTTTGTCAGTTTAGCGGCTAATTCAGAGTTCAGTCATATGAAAATGTACGATTTGAAAAAAAGGCGTGGCTTCCAATGCTAACCCTAAACCCAACCGTCATTGGGGTATAAGCAAATCATACTAAATTGTACGAATGAGATCGTCCGAATTCATATGAATTAGCCACTAAATCTAAAAGTTACAAATTGCTGTGAGATCATGTTGGTTTTATCGTTAACATGCTCACTGTTAACGTAATTCATAAACACACATTTATTATTGTCTAGTCAGGTGACAGACTTTTTACATTATCTGCTAAGATTAGAGCATTGCTCTAATAGTATAATGTCGAGCAGTAACATGCTAGTTGATGAGTTAACTTCATAACAGCTAGATAAAACTACCTACTAACCACCTATAATTGGTGACACCTTCCTCTCCTTCATTGTCAGACTGTGGTTTAAACATGCCAGGCTTTTCTACAGGCAATTTTTTACATTTTGGCTGCCTGGGATTCCCTTGTTTTGTTGTTACTGAAGTGTAAAGGCTCCGCCCTCTTTGGGAAAGCAGCAGCTCATTTGCATTTAAAGCAACACACCAGTTATATATACAACCTGGGGTGTATGGAAAGAGGAATAATATGAAAATATGAAATTTGAAAAAATGATTTTGATTTTGAAATATGATTTGAAATATGAATTTGAAATATTGAAAATATGAAATTTGTCATATTTAAAGGGATAGTTTAACCAAAAAAATGAAAATTACCTCTTAATTTACTCTCCCTTAAAAAAGAAGATATTTTGAATAATGCTAGTTGCTGGGATCCATTGACATCCATAGTATTTTTTTTCCTAATAATGAAGTCGATGAGCCCCAGCAACCAGCATTTAGAAAATAGAAACTCAAATAGGTTTTGAACAAGTAAAGGGTGAATAAATGATGACATCATTTCAATTTTGGGTGAACTATGCATTTAAGATCCCTTTAAGATCCCTTTAAGAAAAACAAAAAATGGTTCAGTTGCTGTGTAAATCTCCTTTGGATTCTTTAGGTTATTAATAAAAGCTGTTCCATTGACATTTTCCTGAGAGGTTCTTTGGGGAACAAAAATTGAATTGCAAATTAATTACACCGCAGTGAAAACCCCCTTGAGAAACTCACTGTAATGTAATGCATAATTCTTAATATGGGGAAATCATCTGTGAATAATCAATACAATGAAAACGCTGGAGCCAAATTTGACACTTTTCATAACCCTAAATTATGAATTTTCAAGTGCTTTTAAAGCCAATTTTTTGGACATCGAGTTTAAAATACAGCACTCAACTTTCATTTCTTGAATATTTCATTCTCCCTTATCTCGAACATAAAAGACGAATGGTGCTTTTAAGAAAAAAGCCATAACATAATTTGTAAAGCATTCAAACCGAGACTGCTTCACTGTTCTTTTTCAATATAGTCGAAGCAAAACTTCTCTCCATTGACCCTGTCCCTACTGTCTACTGTACACCACCGAACCAACCCACAGGACAAACAAAATCATAAGCCTAACCAAGCTAAAGAGAGAACAAGAGAAGACGAGCCAAGAGTTTTCTATGCTCATAGATGTATTTTCTCTCTCAGTCTTCGCTAGGCATTCATCAAAATCTGAAATACTCAATGACGACATGAAAACTATCGCAGCTATTTTTAGTGTGCTTTTTACTCTGGTGGCTCAGTGGTTACTGTATCAAACTGTCATTTAGATGCTTTTGAAAAGCCATAAATGCAATTTAAAACAGTGAAAGCAAAGAAAGGTTGTCAAGGATTGATGTTAAGTGGAAGAGTTCAGATCCCTTTTCAGTGCTCGGAAAAAGATGAAAAAAAAACATTTCACTGGAAAAATGTTTAGTGAAAGCGTAAAAATAAAAACACATTTTCCAGAAAATATTATTATTAATAATAATAATAATAATAATAATAATAATAATAATAATAATAATAATAATAATAGTAATATTAATAATAGTAATATTAATAATAATAATATTAATAATAATAGTAATAATAATAATACTAATAATAGTAATATTAATAATAATAATATTAATAATAATAGTAATAATAATAATAAGAAGAATAAGAATAATAGTAATAATAATAATAATAATAATAATAATAAGAAGAAGAAGAAGAAGAAGAAGAAGAAGAAGAAGAAGAAGAAGAAGAAGAAGAAGAAGAAGAAGAAGAAGAAGAAGAAGAAGAAGAAGAAGAAGAAGAAGAAGAAGAAGAAGAAGAAGAAGAAAAAGAATAAGAATAATAGTAATAATAATAATAATAATAATAATAATAATAATAATAATAATAGTAATAATAATAATAACAACAATAATAATAACAATAGTAATAATAATAATAATAATAATAATAATAATAATAATAATAATAATAATAACAATAATAAGAACAATAATAGTAGTAATAATAATAACAACAACAACTACAACAACAACAACAATAATAATAATAATAATAACTATATCAATAAGAACAATAGTAATAATAATAATAATAATAATAATAATAATAATAATAATAATAATAATAATAATAATAATAATAATAATGATAATAATAATGTAGGCAGCAATTACATTATGTAACCGACAACCAGTCATCAACAAATCTGCCACTGAATAATTCTTTAAAAATGAACATCTAGCAGTGAAACATGAAGTTTTATGTGTGAATAAATTAATCATTTATTAAAAATGAGACTAAATATACATTTACATATGCATGTTATACTAAATATAGACTTTAAGCATTTAGCATTATCAGCAACAGTAGTAGTAACAGTGAACAGTACTGAATAACTTACAATTTATTTTTATTTAGCTGATTATTTCGTTTTTTTTAAATAAATTTACAGATTCTAAGTTCCGTTTTGTAATAAATGGGAAGCAAATTACATTTGTCTGCTCCCTTCTTTGGCTGATCCGAAAAATGGTCCAATCCGTGACTAAAAACACATAATGTGATCCGAACTGTGAGATTTGTGATCCGTTACACCACTAATTGCTACACACTTTGTGGAGAAAATACACATACGCATTATATAGTATAAAGAATGGTGCTATTTCCATTAACTGCCAAATAGACACACTCACTGGCAGAGCTGTCATAAAAACGAAATGCTATTATTTTTTTTTAAAAGGGTATGTGCTACTCTATTTCCAACCCTTCATGTTTTAGTTGAGATTGTCAAACATTTTAAAGCATTTAAAGGATTTTACCACATTAAAAATGTCACACTTCATAAATGAATAGTTCTGTTGACAAACATTTTTAAAACTTACATTCACATGCGACCCATATTTGACTATTTTCCCCCTAAAACCCTTATTTATGCCTTGAAAGAACTCATAAGGTCACTCACAAGACTGTCTTTTTTTTTTTGAAGTAGAAAATTGTACATGTTCAAAGGATTACACGGAAAGGTCAGCCTGCATTTTCCATACGACCTAGAATTATGATTAAAATTATTCTAGCCTTGGAACCGCCTGTGCCCTCAGTGTTATTACATAAATAATGGCCATGTTATTTACATGACCTGCAGACCTCTTTGGTGCCCCGAGAGTCATAAACCAATGGCTGTTTGACTGCTAAGCCGCTTAAAGGGAAGCCGGAGTCATTTAGTTCATGCAGCTGATGGTGTTTAAACCAGAGCTGGTGCCATAGAGAGTCACATCTGCATGCTCAGTTTGTCGCTGTATATAGAGGATGTGGCGCTTCAGGAATTTTATATAATGTCCTACTTAACCCATATCAAGCCATACTCTGCTTTACCTCAAACTCCATTACACAAGTAAATAAAACTAGTGGTTATTCAGAGGCAAAATGTCAGAGACGGTTACTTTGTACGCATCAAAATGAACAGTTTATTTTGTTTACACACTTTGTTAGTCTTAAGGCAAACGATTAATCCATGTGAGTTAATCCACTGTAAAAAGCAAATGAATGTCTCTGATGAAGCAAAATGGGTTAAATATGCTTAGCCACGCCCCTCCAACTGTGAGTTTGCCGCGAGTGAAAGATGAGAGGAGGAGTGCAACAATAAAGCCCCGGCACCTACTCAATATTCAGTTTTAACTAGAAATATGTCAATAATCTGAAATAAACTCTGCAGCTTTTGGTTATTAACTCATGTTCTTGATTTACATGCAAATAAATCATCTATTCAATTAGACTGATGTAAACACTTTAAGGGCCCAATCATCCAACCGCAATATGGCACAAGACGTGTTTGGTGCAATTTGTTGCTTTTTTGAGAGAGCAGGGTAAGTCAAGCCTGTTTCTGAAAGAGTGGTAAATTTACTCAGAGTCAGTTACTGTGGTAAATTCCTCTGTGAACGTAATCTGGTCAGGAGCAGGTTTTATTCTCTAAATTCTGAGTTTTGGTCAGTCTTCTCCCCTGTTTTAAAGACAAAGCAGTATTTCTGACCTTAACCTTAGTCATTCATTGCCTACATTTCAGTCACAGAAAGAACAAAGTTACGAGAGTGGCTTGTCCTTTTTTGGGAAAATTAGAATTAGATTCATTACTTTAGTTTTAAGTTTTACCTTTAATATTACTGCAAGAAATAAATAATTAGCTCAAATTCACTGTCCTTTGACAGGGACATGTACTGTAACTAGATTAATGGGATTATTGCTTGTTCTAAAACTATATTTTACTACTGCTTATGTTCTAAATGTCATATCAACCTCTACCACTCGATCAATAAAAAAGACAGACACACACAAGTCCTAAATCTGTTAAAAACCAGCAACAGTCGTGTGTAAAAGTGGGAACCTTAAATTAAACATTTCCACTGAACGTTGAGTTAAGGTTATCTGCATTCTTGTTTTGTCAACTTTGTGGTAGAAACTATGTAGTAGCCTATGCTATGTAATTTAATGCAATTACATCTGAAATAACTTGTAAATTACGGCTAATTCCCTACTTTTTTCAAGTGAAAAGTCAATAAACGTCACACATTACATTACTTATTTTTTATTATATTTAAATATTTAAATATTTTAAATGTAAACTTACACATTAACTTTTAAGCAGCTATGTTTTCCCACACTAACTGTCTCTGTTTCACCGATGCAGTGGTGTTTTTTTTAAATATATGGTCATATTAGTGTTTTATAGACTTGGTAAAGGCATTTGACCGTGTCCCTCGTGGCATTCTGTGGAGGGTGCTCTGGGAATATGGGGTCAGAGTTGCTCTGTTTAGGGCCGTCTCGTCCCTGTATGAACAGAGTAGGAGTCTGATTCACATTGCCGGCAATAAGTCAAACTTGTTTCCAGTGCATGTTCCACTGCCCTTTGTCACCAATTCTGTTCATAATGTTATAGACAGAATTTCAAAGTGCAACCTTGGGCTGGAGGGGGTCCAGTTTAGGGACCACAGGATATTATCTCTGTTATTCGCAGACAATGTTGTTCTGTTGGCTTCATCGAACATGGACCTTTAACATGCACTGGGGCAGTTTGTTGCCGAGTGTGATGTGGCTGGGATGAGAATCAGCACCTCCAAGTCCGAGGCCATGGTGCTCCACCGGAAAAAGGTGGTTTGCCATTTCCGGGTTGGATGAAAGTCCTTACCCCAGGTGGAGGAGTTCAAGCATCTTGGGGTTTTGTTCATGAGTGAGGGAAGGATGAAACATGAGATTGACAGGCGGATTGGTTCAGCGGCAGCAGTAATGCGGTCGATGTACCAGTCTGTTGTGGTAAAGAAGGAGCTGAGCTGAAAGGCAAAGCTCTCGATTTACCGGTCAATCTACGTTCCTACTCTCACCTATGGTCACGAGCTTTGGGCCATGACCGAAAGGACAAGATCTCGAGTACAAGTAGCCGAAGTGAGTTTCTTTCACAGGGTGGCAGGAGCTGGTGAGGAGCTCTGTCACCCCGGAGGAGCTCTGAGTAGAGCCGCTGCTCTAGAAGATAATTGTATAATGCTGGCTCAATATCTTAGCGAAGATGTGTGATTTCAGATATTGCAACATGATGTTGCGTCATGTCTTGTTGTGGAGACACTCTGTTTCTTTTTGCCAAAGCAAAAGCACTTTATTTGGCTTTCAAAAGTCACCCTGACAGGCTCCTCAGTTCAGCAAAGATGTCAGCGTATTAGAAAAAAAGCTGAAGTATTCAAGATGACACGAAAAGAAGGCTGGTCTAAAGTTACATCATCTACCCCGAGCATTTAAAACAAATATATTCATTTTGACTCGTCTAAAAAGTAAGAAAGGGATTTTTTCAAAATCAATCACTATGTATGCAGTCCTGCTTTCATTTCCTTCATTGCAAGAATATTCAATCATGCTCAAATATAGACAGTTATTTTCACTCATGCAGACATGCACTGACTCTTTCTTCTAGTTGGCTGTAATCTTTTCCTTGTGCCTTAACGTTTAAAAGTTAGCACCAATTTGGTAGTACCTCATAGATTCAGTATGACATCAAAAGAGAGCAGAAATTGCACAGAGATTACATGAGGATCTTTATGGAAAGCTCATTCTTGCATCAGTGTCTCCCGAGGGCAAGGGTCAGGGCAATGAGACTCCTTCATCAGACCTTCAAGAGTTGCAATCTTCTAGCTCTTTAAGCACGTTCAAACTCGTGATTTAGCCACAACAGACTCAATGGCGACATCAAGGTCAATTTCTTCAGCATCAGAAGTGGCAATAATATGACTGATCTTTTCCCTTTCCATGCATTTTTCTTCCAATTCTGTGCTCCCGCTCATCAACTCATCTCGAGTGGGTGCTGATTGGTTCAGACAAGAAGTGCTCAGACAAATGCAATTTGTGCCACCATGATCTCGTCACGCCGCAGCATTTTTGCCCCTGATGTGAACTTAATTTCTTTAAAGTGCTTAAACTCTCGCTTTATTCTCATTCGCCTCTCAGTCATCTTATAAAGCACCACCTATTGTCTTATTGAGTTGCTCCAAGAAACAAGATTGAAATGAGTCAATGCATTTGCAGTACATAATGGTTCTAGTAAAAAAGAGGTTGTATCTACTCTGGTTATAGACAGCGGGGAAAATAAGTAGTGAATGCTTCATGTTTTTTTCCTGGGAATATTATTTCTAAAGGAGTTGACATGTTGACATGGAATTGAACCCAGATTTTGATAAAAACCCAAACAATACAAACATAAAAATAAACAAAACAAAAAATCTGAAAAATTAGTTATGTGCAATAATAGTGGAATGGCACAAGGAGAAAGTACTGAACTACTGAAATGTATTTAATACTTTATATAAAAGGCTTTTTGGTGATGGCAGCTTAAAGATGCTTCTCATATGGAGAATGAAGCCACATGAATTGCTCAAGTGTGATTTTTTTCAACAGAGAGTAAAAAAAATCTTGATAGTTCTGTGGGTCTCGTCTATCAAATTTGAGCTTTATTTTGTTTTTTTCTAATGGAATCAAGTTAAGGTGATTGGCTGGGTCATTCTACAGCTTGATTTTCTTTTTCTGAAAGCATTTGAGAGTTTCCCTGGCCGTGTTTTGAATCATTGCCTTGCTGAAATGTCCACGCTGGTTTCATCTTTATCATCTTGATAATGTAAATGTTGAACTGAATCATCGAATAATAATTTACACTGAGGAAGGGCAGAGGGTTGCTGAATAACTATTAAGAGATTTTAGCTGCTGTCTGGGCTTTCGCTGGCTTTCTACACCTCCCTTTCTTCATGTGTTCAATACTTTTTGCCTTTTCCCTTTCATTTTATTACACATAACTAGGGCCAGACGGAATCTGCAGACATTTTTTGCTATTTCTGCAGAGAATTTGGGTAAAAATCTGTGGATTTCTGCTGAATTATTTTGGAAGTATCATAACTAAAACCTTAATATATAAAATGAAAAATAATATATTTTAAACTTTAATTTAATGTTTAAAATGCAAATCTAATTACATCCACTTTATTTGGTAAACAAAGCAAATCTCTCATATAATATCTCTACTAAAAAACAGAAAATATTACTGTACAAACTGCATTGTAAATAAATCAGATGAACATTTTCATATTAGTCAATAATATTACTGAAATTAATAAAAAAACTGAATAAATATAGATATTACACACATTTACTCAAGTAAATAAACAGAATTAATGATGGGCTAAAAATCTGCGGAATTCTGCGTGCGCAGATTACGTGTGGGCCTACACATAACTTAATTTGTAAACGAATTAGATTTGTTTTCTTTGCATATATGTATTTCTAAAGTCAGCAGCATCTTTAGAAATATGTTTTCTAAGAAAAATGGTGACGTGTTCAATATTTATTTTCCCCGCTGTATAGAGATCTGAATTTTCATTTAATAGAACACTTTTCACTTTTCAAGTGTGGAATTAAGTAAAATATTACAAAAAATTATTTGTTTAATTTTACACAGGTTTGATACATTTTCTTAAATTCTATTTAAAACATTTGTTATTTGGAATGTTTTTCTTCAAATAAAATGACCACTGATCAGATTACTAAATGTCTTTGTTGATATTTCATTGCAATGCTACATTATACTTAAAATTGGGATGAAACTTCATCAGTAGTTTACAGAATAAAACAACAATCGCATTTTATTCAAAAACATGACTTAATATATGATTTTAACATTTTTCCCACATAGCTTTTCCCACATAGTTTATGAGGACTTTCCATTGGCATTTTATATTTTATACTGTGAAAACGTTTAGATTAATCTAAAAAAATACATTCATTAGATAAAATTCAAACATGAACAGCGCAATTTACATTTACAAAATCCCATTTGTAAATTCAAAACATTATTCATAAATACAACACACAATTTAAAGTAAAAATCATAAATATTTTTGCCAAATTAATAGGATTTGTGTATATTATGAATTGTATTATGAATTGGATTTGTGTATTTTTTAATTATGTTTTGAATTTACGAATAAGATTTGTGCATTTTTGAATCGTCTTTTGAATTTATGAATTGGATTTTGATTTGTGTATTTTTGATTTGTGTTTTGAAATTACCTATTGGATTTGTGTACTTTTAAATGGTCTTCTGAATTTAAGAATTGGATTTGTGTATTTTTGAATGGTCTTATGACTTTACGAATTAGATGTGTATTTTTGAATGGTCCTTTGACTTTATGAATTGAATTAGTGTATTTTTGAATCATCTTTTGAATTTATGAATTAGATTTGTGTATTTTTTTAATAGTCTTTTGACTTTTCGAATTGGATTTGTGTATTTTTGAATAGTCTTTTGGATTTATGAATTTGATTTATGAATTGGATTGTGTATTTTTGAACCGTCTTCTGAATTTATGAATTGGATTTGTGTATTTTTGAATAGTCTTTTGGATTTATGAATTGTATTTGTGTATTTTTGAACCGTCTTCTAAATTTAAGAATTAGATTTGTGTATTTTTGAATGGTGCTTTGCCTTTATGAATTGTATTTGTGTATTTTTGAATCGTCTTTTGGATTTATGAATTATATTTGTGTATTTTTGAATGGTGCTTTGCCTTTATGAATTGGATTTGTGTATTTTTGAATAGTCTTTTGGATTTATGAATTATATTTGTGTATTTTTGAACCGTCTTCTAAATTTAAGAATTAGATTTGTGTATTTTTCAATGGTCTTTTGACTTTACGAATTGGATTTGTGTATTTTTGAATGGTGCTTTGCCTTTATGAATTGGATTTTTGTATTTTTGAATCGTCTTTTGAATTTATGAATTGGATTTGTGTATTTTTGAATGTTGTTTTGAATTTATGAATTGGATTTGTGTATTTTTGAATGGTCCTTTGAATTTATTAATTAGATTTGTGTATTTTTGAATGGTCCTTTGAATTTATTAATTGGATTTGTGTATTTTTGAATGGTCCTTTGAATTTATGAATTGGATTTGTGTATTTTTGAACCGTCTTCTGAATTTAAGATTTAGATTTGTGTATTTTTGAATGGTCTTTTGACTTTACGAATTGGAATTGTGTATTTTTGAATGATCTTCTGAATTTAAGAATTAGATTCGTGTGTTTTTAAATGGTCTTCTGAATTAAAAAAAATGACTTGTGTATTTTTGAATGGTCTTTTGAATTTACAAATTAGATTTGTGTATTTTTTAACTGTTTTCTGAATTTAAGAATTAGATTTGTGTACTTTTTAATTGTCTTTTGAATTTACAAATTGGATTTGTGCATTTTTGAATCGCCTTTTGAATTGACTAATTAGATATGTGTATTTACGAATTGTGTTTTGAGCTTACAAAGTGAATTTTGTAATAGTAAATTGTGTTGTGAATGTATGGATCATATTTTGTAAATGTGTTATTTTTGAGACAGATCTAGCTCCATAAAAACGCTTATTATACAACCTTACCATAATTTTATGTCTAATCCCAACTCTGACAGGAAATCTGTAATAAATTTCGAATATGAAAAAAAACCCATGAATAAGGACTTTTAACAGTTTTGAATTACAAGGACACATAGCATTTTCTCAAAAGCCATCTCAACCCATGACATTATGCAAATGTATGTCCTCGTAAACCCAACAGATCAGACACATGCAAAGTATCAAACACAAAAGTCATGATTTTGTAGAATTTCTTGATTCAACATAAATAAGCATGCCGGTTTATCATAAAACGTCTGCATATGTTATTAGTTTGGTCTTTAATCTGAACATTAAATGTGATGTTTATATTTCTTTTCTTCTATTCTGTCTCAAAGAAAAAAGAAATATAAGGTTCTTTTCATCATTTACTCGCCCTCATGTCATTTCAAACCTGCAACACGGCTTTCTTTATTCTGTGGAACACAATAGAAAATATTGAATATGAAATGAATAATGACTTGTGCAGTCTTGTCTTGTGCAGTCGTATGAAATTTACTAAGTCATTAGTCACTGGATATTTCATTGTGATTTGAATATGCATATATTTAAATTTGGTGCATCACAATCACTGTCAAGACATGCTTGAATCAATATAGCTTGTCAACACTGACGTCAAACCTGATGTGACATGTCTAGATGTGCCATATTGAATACATTTTTAAATGTGAAAGAACTGTGAAGGCCAAATAATATCCTGTTATTTCACAAGAACTGTAATATTGCACATAAGATGCTAAAGCTTAATATTATAAGTTGATATTTCTTTTTATAGAATCATAATCCAAGTTTCTTGGGAAAATGTCAAACAGGTTTGAAATGTCACGAATTTGAATACATAACAACAATTTAATTGGCTAATACCAGTGTAAAGTAATCACACACTTCAGCTTTGCTTTAATATGCATAATCTAATCATAATCAGGACTTGATGCTTACTTTTTCTCAAGGAGCACAAGTGCTTCTGAGATTTTAATTAAAAACAACACTTAAATACATCAGGAGTCTTGATATATGTTTTTGAATGTAGCTGCTCATTGTTGGGAAAAGGGAATTTACTTTTCATTAAGCATTTGTATTGCTGAGTGATATATTAACCAAACTTCTTTTTTGAATGTAATACAGTTTGCAAACTAATGAAGCAGTTTTGCAATAGTAGATGTTTCCTGCCACTGGCTGGAAAGATATAACAACACTGATATATGAAAAATTAATACTTAAATTTGTGTGAAGACAAAATGTTGCAGAGCATGCCTTATCTGATGATAATAACGTCAGCTTAGGTGCACAGACAAATTTGCAGAAAAAGGAAGTATGTTTGGGTGCCGGTGTCAGAGGATTGAGGGATGATTGACAAGTGACGAATTACACAAAAACTCCACCTTTTAATAACAGCTGTGTGTAAATACTGAAGTCAGGGAAATGCAGAGTTGTTGCGAACCTCCCGAATGTATTCTTGTATTTCATTGGTGTAATGTAACCCAGATCTCTGTTATTGAATTATTCAATTTTATACAACAGTTCTGTCTGGTTCTCGAATCTGATTGGCTTATAGCAATGCGATATTCTGCAATATCAGAACTCGAACAGCCTCTTCACTTTTCTGTTTTACTCCGCCCAAATAGAGCAACAGCAGATGAATAAACTCACTACAGTTTGACAAATATTGCAGCTGTTGGACAACATAAGGTACTTTTAAGGCTTTTGTAGGCAAGAATGAAGTTGTTTAGATTGCAACTATGCAGTTTATTTATTAGGATAGTGTCAATTTTAAATATTTTTAATTTCTGAGATACAGCGCGTTGGCATACATCAGCCTGTCATATTGAGCAGAGCAAAGATGATTGACGCTTGCCACAAGATGGCAACAGAGTGCATAATAAGCCCTTAGAGGTGGAAAAACCTGGTGTAATTTAAAACTACAGCTGAGCAAATCATTACAAAACTGGAGAAATGCCCGCTTGTGTTTAGCATTTATCGTGAACAAAACAGTAATCTGGTTGTGATTGTGCTGCTTTGGCTCACATAACAAAACCTATGCGCACAACTGAGGAGCATAAACTTTTCATCCAATATGAAAAAATGTTTAATGAACTATAATGGAATCACATTTAACAAACAAATTCATATAGTTATGTTATGTGATGTGAATAGATTATGTGATAACAAAAATGGGTGTGATAGGATGACATTAATGGACATTGTTAACTTTCTGCCTTGCCATCCAAGTGGTTTAGTATTATGACCTCCAAAGACTGTCTAAAGGTGGGTCTCACTCCTCCAAAAGCCACTGTACATTCACTGCATTTTGTCTTCACCCTCGAGTTGCAAATAATTCCTCTCTTAATGCACCAATTTTCTTTTCTTTTTTTAATACTTGCTAATGTATCAGTGTTATCAGTAATTTAAATAATTTATAATTTTATAAGTCATGATTTAGTTATCTTTGACTCATTGGATGGAAACTGGATGGTGCAAATGTGTTATGCGATATTCTAGATTTGCACATAAATCTAATTCGCATCTTTGGATGAAAACTAATGCAAGCAGGAAATGCTGGTATCATCACATTTTTAAAACACCTTCAGACCCGAATTACGTTCTAAGTTTCAGTTTCACAGTTCTTGAGGCTCCAATAAATGAGACCAAATTATAATAATAAAAATTCAACACTCTTTAAGTATATATATATATTTTTTTTTTTGTTCACTATAATGGACATCAGGTCAGAACAGTTGCACTTCCCGAACATTATACCAACATAAAAACAAAATAAATAAAAAAAATTATTTATCATTTATTCAAGATTTATTTACCTTGATTTATTTTTATCTTCCTCCTTATCTATCATTTCCATCTGCTATAGGCTCAAGAACTTCAAGATCTGTATATTCTGCATATGAAATTGTTTCAGCAATGAATTAGTACATCGATATAGTCTTATTTATATAAAAAGTTCAATCAGCATTACTGGAGATTTAATTTCAGTAACAGATCTTGAACCTATTTTCCATCCTAATGGACAGACATTTGAAATATCCTGCTCTAAAGCTTGCAATGTTACAAAAGATTTTAAACTTTAATTAGTAAATGTGATCCCTCTTTTTTTACACACAATCTATGAAATATTGGCAAACATATCACTAAATCTGAATAAAAAGGATTGTGAATGTGGTTTACGCCTGTGTCTGGAGTGAATTGATGTCATGCTGCTTTTTAGTGTAGTGGATTTTTTTCAAATTACAACATGCCGAGCCTTACCGCCATTTGATTGAATGAAAATCTTTCACTCCGATGGACTGCAGGCTTTAAACTAGATGAAATGCTCATGAACCACAAAAAAAAAACATGTGATGTTCATTGTAATGGACACAAGGTCCGAAGGAGTTAAAATTTCAGTACTAAATAATGCCGAAGTCTGTTCTTTCAACATCCCCACAGCCTATAGTTTATGGACATGTATTTTTAGTCACAGATTTGAAATTCTTGGAATGTCAAACTCTGATAATGACATATATATTTTTGTATTGCAGGTACCTTGGCATCACCCGCCCTCTGACCTACCCTGCCCGTCAAAACGGTCAACTTATGGCCAAGATGATCTTTGGAGTGTGGCTGGTGTCTGCCTCCATCACACTTCCGCCATTTTGCGGCTGGGCGAAGAACGTAAACACGGCTGGCGTCTGTCTGATCAGTCAGGACTTCAGCTACACCATCTACTCCACCGCCGTGGCCTTCTACATCCCCATGATTGTCATGCTCTTCATGTACTACAAGATCTTCAAAGCCGCCAGAAAAAGCGGTGCCAAGCATCGATTCACCGACTTCTCCCGCAGGGATCGACTTGAAACCGTCGCCAGCGAAGCTCTGAGGATGCAAGGCCTAAAACCTCAACACACGCCTGGAGTAGCAGAGGAGTGCGCCGCTCTTTCTCGATTGCTCAGCCGCGAACGACAGAACATCTCCATTTTTAAGAGGGAGCAGAAAGCAGCGACCACACTTGGAGTCATAGTTGGAGTTTTTGGGATTTGCTGGCTGCCGTTTTTCATTCTTTCTACAGCGAGACCCTTCATTTGCGGGGTCAAGTGTAGTTGCATACCAATCTGGCTGGAGAGGACGCTGTTGTGGTTTGGATATGCAAATTCATTAATGAACCCCTTCATTTATGCTTTTTTTAATCGGGACCTGCGATCCACGTACAGAGACTTGCTTCGTTGCAGATACCGGAATATAAACCGGCGACTGTCGGCTGTTGGTGTGCATGAGGCACTGAAGGTTTAAAAAAAAAAAAAAAAAGAAAAAAGTGAAGTTATAAAGGGTGACGTTTGGCCCCAATTTGGTTGACACACAAGTTAGTGATGATGGAATAACTGTCAGCCAAGAAATACTTCAAAGCTGAACAATGTGCATTGCTACATTTACTTTTTTATTGGCAGAGTCTAAGCGAAAGACAGAATCACAGGCTCCTGCTTCTTCAGAACATTCATGTTTGAGTTGCATTGAGGTCAGTATTTGTTTTTTGATAATGATTTTGCTATTAGCCGGTGGGCTATAATGTGTTAAGCTTGATTTCACTGAGGATTTGAAATAGCAAAATACTTGGCTTGCAATTCAGCACTTATTCCTGAGCCATGACAAAATCAAACAAACAAAAAAAAAAAAAACAGAAAGTAATATATCAATAGTAGTTAACAAAAATGCTGAGTCCATTAAAAACAATATAAATAATGGAAAAAAAAGTTTAGGCACCAAAAATAAATACATAAACATACAGTTGAAGTTATTTAGCCCCCCTTTGGATTAATTTGTCTTATTTTAGTATTTCCCAAATTATGTTTAACAGAACAAGGAAATTTTCACAGTGTGTCTGATAATAGTTTTTCTTCTGGAAAAAGTCTTATTTGTTTTATTTCAGCTAGAATAGTTAGAACAGTTTTTAATTTTTCATGAACCATTTTAAGGTCAAAATTATTAGCCCCTTTAAGCTAATTTTTTTTTTGGATAGTCTACAGAACAAACCATCTTTATACATTAACTTGCCTAATTACCCTAACTTGCCTAGTTAACCTAATTAACCTAGTTAAGCCTTTAAATGTCACTTTAAGCTGTATAAAAGTGTCTTGAAAAATATCTAGTCAAATATTATGTACTGTCATCATGACAAAGATAAAATAAATCAGTTATTAGAAATGAGTTATTGTAACTATTATGTTTAGAAATGTGTTGAAAAAAATCTTCACTCTGTTAATCAGAAATTGAAGGGAAAATAAACAGTGGGGCAAATAATTCAGGGACTAATAATTCTGACTTCAACTGTATACACTTTTTTCATGTTTTTTTTTTTAAAGAAAATTATTGTGTTTATCAAGGCGGCATTTATTAAATGTAAAAGATTGTTAAATTGTTTTAGCCAGCATCAGGACGTGGACGCACTGGGCTGCTATTTTTGCACATTTAAGTGTTTACGAATAGATTACATCAAAAAGAACACGAGCAATCTTGACAAACTATACATCGGTCTAAAGCTACAACCCTCAAGCAGCCGTTGCAGCTAGTTGTTCTTCAATGGGAAGCTTATAAAGAATGTATTTGCTAAATTTGTGCAAGTTGTACCGAAAACACTTATTAGAGTTGGAGTAAATATCACCGTAATAAGACACACACGCATTCATTGTTGTGCATCAAGGTTTAATTTGAAAGGTAAGAGTCCACAGAACATCCCATCGAACACATTTAGTCCATCGACACAATAGTGTTGAATTATAGAAGGTTATTTGTTTGTTTATGTTATAAGTTCTACCAGAGACCTGTTGTTTACATTGTTTACTATGTTACTTACATGCGAAAACGGCGTCTTTGTAGTAAAAAGTAAGTCGATTTCATAGCTTACAGTGTTACAGATAAAATGAGATCATGAACTGAATAAAAAGTCAAAGTTAGAGTTGCTAAAATCTAAACAAAGCAGCCGAGTACCAATCTGTCAGTCACTTACTTCCTAGTTCCTAGTTTGACTGATGGAGAATTTAACCAATGGCTACATGATTCTTTTGACATACAGTATGGTGACGTTTATTCATCTCTTGGACATAACTGCCTTCTTATTGTACGTATTTTTTAAATGAAATTATTACTCCAGTCATTATTGCTTTGATTAATATTATCATTATTAATATAAATAAAAATTATTATAGAGTGATTTCTAAAGGATCATATGACTCTATAGACTGATCTAATGAAGCTGAAATTCATCTTTAAAATCACTGGAATAAATTATTAAATTAAATTATAATTTAGTTATTTTATAGTACAATAACATTTCACAATTGTACAATTTGTTCTGTATCTTTGATTAAATAAATGCAGCCTTGGTGAGCAGGATAAGCTTATTTTAAAACATTTAAAAATCCTACTGACCCCAAACTTGACCAGAAGTGTATATATACAGTTGAAATAAGATTTATTAGCCCCCCATTTATTTTTTCCCCAATTTCTGTTTAACGGAGATTTTTTTTCAACACATTTCTAAACATAATAGTTTTAATAACTGATTTATTTTATCTTTGTCATGATGACAGTAAATAATATTTGACTAGATATTTTTCAAGACACTTCTATACAGCTTAAAGTGACATTTAAAGGCTTAACTAGGTTAATTAGGTTAACTAGGCAGGTTAGGGTAATTAGACAAGTTATTGTATAACGATGGTTTGTTCTATAGACTGTTGAAAAAAATATATAACTTAAAGAGGCTAAAAATTTTGACCTTAAAATTGTTTTTAAAAAATCAAAAGCTGCTTTTATTTTAGCCGAAATAAAACAAATAAGACTTTCTCCAAAAGAAAAAATATTATCAGACATACTTAAGACAAAATTTCTTTGCTCTGTTAAACATAATTTGGGAAATATTTAAAAAAAATGAAAAAAGATTGAAAGGGGGCCTAATAATTCCGAATTCAACTGTATATATAAATACATTAATAAAAACAAAAATAAAACCAATTATTATAAGACACAGCTTCCAGCCCTAATACATTAGAATGTCCTATTTCATTTTTATATCCAAGCAGAAATAATGTCATACATTTCTCTATAAATTGCATAGGGCACACACTAAAATGTCATTCAATGTAAAATTAAATTATATAGCAAAAACCTTGTCATGCATAATCAGAATAAGAATCAGTTGATGGCATTCCGTATTAAAAGACTCTATTTAATGATCACAGTGCAGCCCTAAACACTTATTAAGTCATTTTAAATCTTTAAAGGTTATCTCTATCCTTAAAAACCACTAGGTTTTGTTCATTTGTTTTGATGAAAACACCTCTTATGCTGAATGATAATGGAACATTATTTCAACCACATTTCCATATTTTAGCATTTTTGTTTTCACAAAAGGTATTTGAATGCAGACACTTTACTTGCATTGAATATGCTTATCCTTTTGCAAATTTAATTTGATGCAGACACCAAAATGGGACATCTCATCAATAATAAATGGAAAAGAAAATGAACTGAGCATTTCTGAGGTGGAAGAGGTGGAAATTTGTTAACAGTCACAATAGTAACTTGTAGAGCTAACATTGTTAATAATTGTTATGAGTTGAATTCTACTGCAATTCCCGTGTTACAGTTCAACTGGTGACCCTTTCCAGATGTAAACTATTCCCGTTTGCAGATTCGTCACTTTTTCACAGCCACAAAACATGCTCATGTTATGGCTTGCTTTTGTAAATTTATGTGTTTTTTTTCTATGCTGTGCATGCATCTTGTTTTATAGACACTCACAGATAAACACATTCCTGCCTGATAGTTTAAACACTGAATCTGGTACAAATGTGACCAAGATAATACACTGAAAGGTTGCAATTTTTAAGTAATATTCTGTTACAATATTAGAGAAACAGTGATTTGTCATCATTGTATTAATTTTTTGTAAAATCTTTAGATGTACATGTGTGAGCATGGGACACAGGTTAACACTAGCCCAAAGGCACAAGTTAACATGAGTCTACAACCATAATAAAACATGGTTTGACTAATTGCAATACTGCTCTGTCCTTGGTAGCTCAGTTAGATAGATGAAGTCTTGTCTTATGACGTGTCTCTTTTCTTTCCGAGTTCGAATCCCTTGCACGAAGTTTGTTAAGCCTAATTTATTATATTATTAAGCCTAATTTTTAAAATTCTGTTTTGAAAAAAAATGGAGGAAAGACTGCAGTAAAGCAACGTTAGGATATTTATCGGAGCATTGCTTTGTCATTCAGAGCTATTCTGAGAAATTTTCAGCTGGTGTGTCTGCACTAGTAAAGATTAAAGCCAATGTGAAGATGCTGGACTTTAACGCTGTGGACGGGTTGTTGTAATGAGCAAAAAAAAAAAAAAAAAAAAGCAAAGCACAAAGGCAGATCATTTCATAGGTAAGATTTCGTTTTTTACGTTTTTGAATGTTACGAACTTTTGTGCAAATATATTGATCATAAACAGTCACTTAGTGCATTGACCATAAGGCAAAGTAGCAGCAACCCGCACTAAATACTAGGCTTATGCTAGTTTTGTTGAATAAAATCAGCAAACAATGTAAACTAAATGTGACAACAAGATGCTGCGGAGCCAGAAACTTCTATTATTGTCGGCTAAGTGAGTGAGTCGTTCATAACGGGAACGTGAAAGCAGGAGTGTGATCCATGTGTTTCAGGACAGAGTGAAACACATGGATTAACAGGGAGGGAGGATAATACATTTGCATGCACACAAACGCACACTCTTTGTCGGCAATGCCCATACGGTCAGTTATCTATCGATATAAAAAAAGTGATGTAAAATAATAATTTTCATAATTAAAAAAAATATTAGCCTACTGACCACCAGGAAAACTCCCGATCATAGATATATGTATAAATGTGTATATATCTCTGGCTCTGGATGGCCAGTCATCCACTACACTTGGTCCCACATTCATTTCAAAGGAGCACTACCCTGTACTAAAATGGTGGCTCTATTTACGCATTCCTTCCAATAGACAGCAATAGCGTAGGTGACATCTAATGTAAATATCTATGCAAAGGCACAAGTTAAAATGAGTCTACAACTGTAAAACACATGGTTTGACTAACTGCGATAAAACAGCGTTTTGTCATTTAGAGCTATTCTGAGAAAATATCAGCATGAGAGTTTGTAGAAACATGTACACGTGAGTCCATTGAAACAAGTTAACATGAGTCCACAACCAAAGCAAAACAAAACATACAGTATGTTGCCTGATAAAGACATCAAAGCCAGCTCAAAAAACCAACTGTAGTTCTGAATAGCTCAGTTAGATAGGTCGATTGATAATTGTACTGAACTTTTTGACTGTACGAGTTCGAATCCCACTGATGACATTATAATAATTTTTTTATAAAAATTTTGGTTATACACTGCCACACAAATATTAAAATTAATAATGTTTACAATGACAATGACACCGACTAATAAGAATATTCATTTGGTATGGGCATGTTTTGTTGCTCTAAAAAAGTGACGAATCTGCCAATCTGCAAACGTGAATAGTTTACATCTGGAAAGGGTCACCAGTTAACAAGGTTGTAACACCGGCTATGCTATTTACCACTCGTCACTATTGTCTAATAAGTATAATACCTAATTTAACCAAGATAATATTATAGAAGATGTGAAATTTGTGTGCTAGGGAGGTATAAGGAGTAAAATGCCCTGCAGGCACAGGACGTCAACATGACATATTATTGACATTGTACCCCAACATTGTGGGGACGTTGGATTTTGTTTGGAAATAAAAATCAGGTTGACGTTAGAACCCAACGTCAGGCCGACATCAATGCCCAACATCCAACCTAAAATCAACCAAATATCAATCTCTTATTATGTTACACCTTGACGTTGTGTGGACGTTATCACTATGACATCTATCAGACGTTGGGTTTTGATCACTTTCCAACACAACCTAAAATCAACCAAATATCAATGTAATTTGACATCAGGCCAACGTCAATGTCCAACGTTCAATCTAAAATCAACCAAATATCTACGTCTAATCATGTTACACCTTGACGTTGTGTGGACGTTTACCACGACATCTGTCAGACGTTGGATTTTCATCACTTTCCAAAACAACCTAAAATCAACCAAATTTCCATATAATTTGGCGTCATTATTGGACGTCAAAATAACGTTGTCCTTAGATGCTGGCTACACATTGAATTTTGGTCACCTGACGCCATGACCTAAATCTGTTAATGTCTTATGATGTTGTGTGCCTGCTGGGTGCATATTCTCAAACTGAAAGAAATAAAATGGAATTAAATTAGTTAATTAAATAGTATTGATTACAATGGATATTTCTATAAAGAACAGAAATATAGTTTATATTTTGATCTTTTAAGAACAATGGTAATCGAATATATACAGCACATTTTAAATTTTGTCATACAAATGTAAAATTGGGCTATTTTAAATAATAACCTGACAAAAATGACTTGAAAGCTGATTATAGGCAATCAATTATTTCACAGCTTGGGCTAAGTTAATGCAATCCTAAACTATCTTTAGACACATTAATAACAGTAGCACATGCATGAAGTTTAGATCCATAAATTCATAACAATCAGCTCTTTTTTTTTGGCTGTCAAAGTGATAGGCTGCGATTACAAAGATGCTTTTGGCTGTTCCCAAAGCTGTTAATTTTCTCATCATCACAATAGATTTTGCAATGTGGAACAAAAGTGCAAGTCTTCACACTTGCCTGCTTCATGCTCAGCCAGTCACTGTTTAAAACTGCCACCGGTACATTTATCCGCATTAAAACGGATCATGTTGATTCCCTCCACCAGCGAATGTTCTGAAGAAGCACATGACCACCTTAAAGCAGATGTTCTGTACATATCTGGTCCCAGAGTCTCCAGAGGAGGAGAAATAAGGGCTTTTGGCCAGTTGTCACTATGAGGCTTGACTGATATTGGAAATCCATCAGAATGTGTGTGTGTGTGAGCGTGAATCCCTGCCTTGAGACAACAAGAGACAGGACTCTCACCTTGCTTTTCCAATGACTCAGTGCGTCTATTTTAAGAACTTAAAAAAAAAAAAAACACACACAGAATAGTCGGCTGTCGTTGATGAAACATCAGACTCTGCGGGCCTTTGTGCATATGCTGTGATCCGCCATTGTCAGTTTTGTACCCTTTTCTGACCCGATGTGGCAATTGAAAAAGACTTTCAATGCCTTTAAGTGTCTCTTCAACTGTGAATGATGAAACTCATGGTAAGAAAGATTATGTGGGCACTGGGTTTCTGTGAAATGACTCTTAACGGATAAATTATTGACTGGACAACTTGTTGGACGTCTAGAGGAGAAATGTTTTTCGATGTACAGTTCTATATGTGTGTTGCCAAATCTTTGTGAGAAGCTTACAAAGCGTTTCTTGTCACAGATTTTTAACCCCGCACCGGAAATGTCAAAATTGCTTGTGCATTTTTGTGTATTACCTTTTTCCCACAAGGACTACACTACGTGTTTTGCCAAGTTTGTTGATGTAAAACAAAGCAAAGAAGAACATGATGACAGTTCAGAAGGAAATAAATTAGAAGAAAAAGAAAACCAGGTAATCTTTTGACATTTTTGACTACTATTGGGCATTTTCATGAGAAAACTCTTGTTCGGAGGTGTGTTTGCAAAACAATGACAAAACAAACTCACAGTTGAACTACCAAAAGTATGATGCATCTTTCAGGAAATAAACTATGTAGCTGACAAGCAGTTCCTTAACTCTGTTGCAGGTCAATCGTTTGAACCACATTGGTTTAAACTTAAAAGTGGATGTCTGCAATGACACAACTTCAAAGAAGTCACAACTTCTTTAGATAAAAATTCACATTAACAGATAATTCACCAGACAGAATATATATATATATATATATACACACACACACACACACACACACACAACAGTGCTGTCTGGTTTTCTTTTCTGATTGGCTGATAGCTGTGAGATATTAAAGTAATATCAGCACTCGTACAGCCTCTACACTCTTGTGTATTACTCCGCCCACACGAGAGCAAGCAGAGGACTACAGTTTGACAAATATTGCTGCTATTGGACAACATAATGTAGTGCCTATATTAAATATTTATAAATTCAGGGATTCAGCGCGTTGGCAGCCAGCATGTCATACTGAGCAGAGCAAAGACGATTGATGTTCCGCCACAAGATGGTGACAGAGGCCACATAATAAGTCCTTAGTGGAGAAAAAAAAATTCAGTGTACGTTTCAAACTACAGCTGAACAAATCATTACAGAACAGGTAAGTGATATTCTATGTCGATCTCTCTCTTTTGTATTTTGAAGTGCTGTATTTATACTGTACCATATTAATCTGGTAGTGTTTGCTTTGCTCTGACTTTTTTGGTGCTAATTATTGTGATATCCCAATTGCAACAGAGAAATACTGAGAAATCTCTGTAGACTGATGGCATTTCATGCCGTTCAGCCTTATAATTTAAAAATGTGGGCAAAAATCACCTGTTTTGTCATCATTTTAGACATTACGCTAAAGAAACTTTAAAATACTAGCTCTAAACTGACTTTGTGAAGCAGAAACGGTTATTGCTGTTCTAACTGACATGTAAAAAAATATTTTCATTTAATTATCTATAAAATTACATTTGGTTTCAGAAATATTATTTCACAAAAGTGTCATTTTATATTTATTTGAATTATTTTATATTTATTAGAAATATTATTTCACAAAAGTGTCATTTTATATCTATTTGAATTAGTTACTTTTACAATTTTTGACATTACACTCAAACCACTGCAGAAATGTTGCATGTATGTATATGTCTATAGTAGCCTACATTGTTTTAAGATATAAATTAAATCCATTAACAAGCTTTTTTAAAAACTGTTTTCACAAGCTTTGGAAAGCAAAAGATTTTCACTTCATAAAAGTCACCTTTCTTCACAATATTTTTAGAATACACTATAAAAGTAGCACAATTGTCAATCTAAAGATTTAAAACTAAATAAGTTAAAAACTGAACATTTTTTATAGTAGAAAAACTTTAAAAGGAAATTACATACAATGTGAACAAGACAACTTCAAGCTTTCAAAAGTTGATGGTGAAATGTTCAAACAAAAGGAATAGGGGATGGGGAATAACTATTCTTTTTACTACCAGAGGTGAGTTGTGACAAATTACATTTACTTCGTTACTTGAGTAAAGTTGTTGGCTAGCGTGTATTTTGTGAGTAAATTTAAAGATGTGTACTTTTACTCAAGTAAATTATTAGAGAGAATCATTACTCTTACTTCACAACATTTGGCGGCGTCCCTCCATTACTTTCAAATGATAATAAATATGATTCATATAATATAATATAAATATCGCGAGGTGCTTCATTTTAGAGAGGCTGTGTCACGAGAAGTTTAACTCTTTCGATTAGAGCACGTGCACCTATTTTGGAATAATGGTTGAATTAGAGGAAGATGTCGAGTTTATACTGCGGTCATGCCATGTCACCATCTGCGGTTCAGAGGAGTACGGTGACGCTGTCTGTGCAGCGAGTTTATCAGACCAGGTCACCCGCGGCTTCAAGTAGTCAAATACAGTTTTCACTCCAAGATGTTAACAAAAATAGTTTAATAATAAGATGCACGCTGTACATGTAACTAACATCACAACATATACATGAATTACAGCTCCAACCTGAAAAATCACATAGTGGTCCCAATTTGAACCGCATTAATGGTAACTATGGGATAACTTAAGAAGCTGCTGTTTGATAGAATAACTGATTAGCCCTGGGCTGCCCAAATAAGTCATTCACATAGTTAAGCATTAAAAATATAACATTTAAACATTTACATCTTTGCTATGATGACAGTATATAATATTTAAAGTAACATAATAAATTAAGTGACATAATATATAAAGTAATAAGAAAAGTAACTAGTAACTATTTACTTGAGTGATTTTTTTCATCAGATACGTTTTTACTCTTACTCGAGTAGCTTTTAAGATCGTTATGTTTATTTTACTTTAGTCAAAATTTCCACAAGTACTTGTACTTTTACTTGAGTATAGATTTTGGATATTCTACCCACCTCTGCCTACTACTGCAACCATACAAGTCCTCTACACTGTTTGCGAATGTGCATTGCAATGATGGATTCAGAAAACTGCTGAACTTTGTTCCTAATGACGGAACTTGCAGGTTGTCAAACGGTGGTTTTGGGAAACGCACCCCAGATCAGATATGTTCCAACTAATGTGTGTTTGTTTAATAGAAATATGGGCTGATATCTAACAACCTTTGTACACCATACTAATAAATGAACATACCATAAGTGAGACAGCTGCGAGAAAGCACAAGATTGAGTATAAATCAAATCGCAAATCACACAAGGCAACACAAGGGTAAACTTATAATGTTTGCATTTTCAAAAGACATTGATTAACTACTAAAATATCTTATATAAAACATACTCAAACAAATATGTTTTCCAGGCGTCAACAGCATTTTTAAAAGGCTTCACCAACCAATGTTTAAAAACAATTCCTTTTCAGTTCATGAGCTGGAATTTTAATTGAATCAGCCACAACATACTGTACAGAAAGCTGAATGGCAAGTTAGTTACTAAGTTTACAGTACGTTAATATCATTACAGAATTATGGACTGAAAGATGCACTGTAAATGCTGATCTCCGAATGTAAACATGTAAACACCAAAATGTGAAGGTTTTTTGTCTTCCATATGGCGTGCGGTATCAAAAATTCCATTAAAGCGCCCCTATTATGGCTTTTGAAAATGAGCTTCCATGCAGTGCTTCCATGCACGGCTCTAAGTGAATGAAAACATCCAGCTGTGGATTAAATCTAAAAGTGCACCTTGTTTAAAACTACTGATTCTTTAATGAAATAGTCGACTCAGAGTCAAATAAATTAATTGAGTTGGGTTTGGATCTTTTGTTTGATCGCATCAACGTCGATACGGTTCATCACCAAATATGTACTTCTAGTTCCGTGAATGCGCTTTCACTTCAACTCTAGCCAAGGCGCGGGGGATCACAGGACTGATCATGCCGCAAAGATGACGATCACTGACAGATGGTGATTCAGCTGAGGGGAATAAAAGGTTAAAGGTAATTTTCACAACATTACCACAGTATAACCAACCTAGTGCTGTGCTTGCAACCTAGTGTGTGCATTTTTCTGCTGATTGATACAATAACCTACGCTGCAACGCAGAATTTGCCGGCCGTTTGCAATTGAAGGAGCAGCAGAGACTATGGGACTTTGTCAGACTTTGACAGGGACTTTGTCAGTAACTGTTACAGCTCACATGGACCAGTTTCTTTTTCCTCCTGATCATAACATGTAAGTGTAATAAAAAGTGTTGCCTCATTTTGTGTACTTTGCAAAATATGTGTTTAATTGTGTGTTATAAGTTGTAATCACAATGCACGGCTTGTAATCACATATTGATTATAGATCAGGGCTTGTACTGTATCTCTCAGGTTAAATCTGTATAGGGCTGTTCACATATCGCGCCCAAAACAACGTTAGAAACGTGAGGCATGCTTCTTCCTTTAGCGATTTAAATGCGTTTCGGAAATGGTGATCCTCTGCTGTTTGCCTTTGCTATGGCCACCATCAGACGCGCGACGCGGTCAATTTTCAAAAAACTTTTGTCACTGTGTGGAATGTGTTTCGTTGTTATAACTTGGGGTTAGGGTTAAGAGTAGAGTAATATGCTGGTGTTTAACTGCATTGCTTTATTGCATTCCTGCATTGGGATCTCACATACTCTCTGCTAATTCATACTGCAGCCGTACTGGTGGGCGTTTCTCTCTGTCTGACCAATCGCAACAGACTGGGTCATCAGTCCGATCAGCGCAGATTAGTTTTGCGCTAAGGAAGGGTTTGGGAAAAAATAAATCTCTGAACGATTCATATGGGAGTCGCTGGGATAATTAGGTAATAATAAATGCATATTATAAGACGATGACAAGTGTTTTTTGACCTTACATGCATATCAGCATGTTGTTGGAGACTCCCAAAGCCAAAATATGACCTTTTTCATTGCAAAATAGGGGTTCTTTAAAACAACACTTTTTCCAGCAGTTTCTCACATCCTATATCTCAGAATGTAAACATGTAAACACCTTAATCAAACTATTACCATCGTATAGAGTTTTGCGACAGGATGGTCTATGAACACAAGGCTTTCTGACGCTACCTACCGAGTGCATCTAAGTTACTGAGAAATGCGGAGGTTTTTTCTCCCATAAAGTGTGGGGTATCAAACATTCCATTATAACTACACTCTTCCGGCAGTTCTGACACATGGTGTGACCCTGTAAGCCACCTTAATAGAGTATAATCAAAGACCATAGAATACACAAGACACGTCACTCGCATAATTTTTAATGGGGGAAGTTGTAAAGGTCAATATGGCAAATGAATAGATCGCTAGAGAATGAGGATTCTACGGGGGAGGGGCTCGGACCAGACGTGAGTTTCTGCAGATTTTGTGTGATTCCAATGTTTAGAAATGAACCTAACAACACAGTTGTTGTTTGATTTCATAAGTGATTCCTAATATGGATTTTAATTGAAAGCTAGGCAAGCAATTTTCGAGAATTTGATGATTCTCCATTTAAACAGAATGCCTGAGCATACTGCCTGAGAGGTGTTTCGAAGATGGCCGCCAAGTGAAATGACTTGCCTTAAGGTGACTTTGGAAAAACTAAGTAATTCCCTTGTCATTATACTAAATGATGTCCCTGTAAACCTCATATTCCTGTACACACAAGCACACGCGCGCGCACGCACACACACGTACACATTTACTACAAAGAAGAAAAAAACACTGCTAATTGCTGCATGTTTCTGAATAAATTACTTTCAGAGAGCAGCTCAAATTTGGCATATATCTTACTAAACATTCCTGGCAGACACAAGATGCCTTTCTGGTGGAAAATCTATAGGGACAGATAATTATAGTAAAACATACTCCATCTCCATCTTCTGAGTTGTTATCTAGCTACATGTGACATCAATAGTAATCCCTGTTAAACACGACAACATGTAAAAGGAGCCATGCAAGGGTTTGCGACCAAATAAAAAAAAAAAAAAATCAATGTAAAAACGGCCTTTGAAAATGTAAAATCAGATAATAAATAAAGCATTGTAGTGTTCATACAGCGAATGACAAATGTAAGTGCATGTGCTATTCTGTATTATATTGAGCATGGAGGTTTTCAAGGACATGTGATTAAATAGCTCTGAAAAGAACAACATATGGGAGAAGATTGAGTGAAAACATGATTGAAGAATAGCAGCATAAGACATGTCATTATCAGCTAAAGCGATGGCACTTAGGATTATATTAGCCATGTGCAGGTGCTTGGAAATGAATAGCTTTGAACCTGCTGACCAGTGATGTGATGCTGCGCTGGAGCCACAGTGGATCAGGAGAGTAGTTAGAGCGCGTAAGCAAAGACACTGCCTTTGTTCTGTGCTGTGAAAGATGAATAAAATAAAAAATTAAAGAATGACTTACTCCATAATTGCGGCTACATTTTGGGCATTTTCATTTTCATATTCATTTTGGATACAGACTTAAAGTTGGGCTCATTAAGCTCAGACAACCAATCCGCCAATCACAGATGACCTTTTGATTTACTAGCCACACCATAGCAATCACTTACGCCACCCTAGCAACTGTCCCATAGACTTCCATTATAAAAAACTGCCATTGGCTTTACATTGGACATACTAACAACATACCAATTCATATTATCAACATACCAGTCGTACTAGCAACATGCTAATTCATCCTAAATTCATGCTAACAACATACGAGTTTATACTAGAAAAATGCTAGCAACATGCTAATTCATACTAGAACCAGGTTAATTTATGTTAGCAACTGCTCAGAACAGCTTAGCAACCGCCTTGCATCTCCTTAACAACCACCTAGCAACACCATAGCAACCACCTAACATTCACTCAGAACACCCTAGCAACCCCTTAGCAACACCTAAGCAATGACCTAGAACACCCTAGCAATGCCTTAGCAACCGCCTAGCAACCTATCAGAACACCCTAGCAACACCTTAGCAATGGTCTAGAACACCTTAGCAACTGCCTAGCAACAACTTAGCAACCACCTAGAAATACTTTAGTAACCACCTAGCAACATCTTAACAACAACTTTAGCATCCACCTAGCAACGCCTTAGCAACCGCCTAGCATCCAATCAGAACACCAAGCAACACCTTAGCAATGGCCTAGAACACCTTAGCAACTACCTAGCAACACCTTAGCAACCACCTGGTAATGCCTTAGAAACCACCTAGCAACCCCTTAGAACACCCTAACAACACCTTAGCAACCACTCAGAACACCCTAACAACCTTTCAGAACACCCTAGCAACCACTTAGAAACACCTTAGCAACCACTTAGAACCCCCTATCAACAGCCTAGCAAGAAACACACCAATCCATACTAGAAACAGGCTAACATATATGTACTTAAAACGGTTTCAAACTTCTCAAAAACTACTTCAGTTATTTAAACTTTGAAACTACTTTAAACTTTCAGACTCAGCTTTCTCAAGCCACCATAAAGCTGTCAACAAACTGTCATATTTCAGCAGCATTTGGATGCCATTTTAGCTTTCTCTGCTATAACATTACAGCACCTCTGGACACTCACCTTTGCTGCACTGGGTGTATGCGTGTAACCTAAAGTGTTTGTGATCTCACTAGCCTGGATGTATTTTTTTGTAGTCCTTAAACTTCGTTCTCTGTAGGCTTTGCTAAGCTAACTCTGTAAAAGTCTATGTTTCCCTTTGCATTGAACTTTGAGCGTATTACATTCAGAGATGTTGTTTATGTTCACACAGCTACATTACACATCAACTACAGTTTAAAATATGGTATCATAGTTGACCACCCCTTTAATGTAAAATAATGCAAATTGCGTAAAGTAAATGTTATAGGGAACATTTGGTTCTGTTATTAATTGTTTGATGGCAAATGTATGTAATTTATTTGGGATTATATTTTATTTTATAAAATATTAAAAATGTAAAATATTTCATGCAACACAATCTCCCGGCAATTCGTAACATTTTGATTTAGTGGCTAATTCGTATGAATTCGTACGATCTAATTCGTACAATATAGCACGATTTGCTCATCCCCCAATGACGGTTGGGTTTAGGGGTGGGGTCAGGTACCACGCCTCCTTTTTAAAATCGTACAATTTCGTACGACTGAACTCTTATGAATTCTGAAGTGCATCAAAGCCTTTAATTAAAGTTGTCCTAAAACTATTGAACAACACCAATACTTGTCTTAGGAGACTTTTGAAATACTTTCTTTAACCCGCTTCAGATGTTGACTACTGTAGTATATGCAGAAACATACTGGAACAGGAAAACTTTGCTTTAAAAACAAGTGTTCAGAAAAGTTCCCAAGAATTAATTGAGCTCATTAGAGTCATTAACCACATTAAAAGGATGCTTCAAGTAACGCATGCTCTCAAAGTCTAAACAAGGTAATATATTGTCTGGTTATTGCCTTTGTTTGACATGCCACATAATCCTGGTTGTCTAGTAACCTGTTCAGATCTCATATGTTTGGAAGGAGAAGCTGCATTCGAAGGCAGCTTGGTGCTCAAACCCAATATGAAGGCAGATGTTGACAAACCAAGATCTGAAAGCAAAGGTGTGGGGGAATCCATAAAGGTGAAGCTGAAAGTATTTTTTTTTCTTGGCAGCATGAAGCAACATCTTTAGAAATAGGTGTCAGCTTTTCTGTACAAGTGCTTCTGTGAACTACGTCATATATTCAGAGAGTAACAGTTTAGATTTTCCTTGTTTGCTGAGCGTTTTTGGCTTTTCCCCAGCATTTTGTTACACAGAACTGCAGTGCAGTTTCACATCTGTTATATCTATGATTGCAGTAATAAATCTTTCACGCTCGTATGAGTGTTTTGTCAAACAATGTTATGAAGATTATAGTCTTGTGGAGTCACAAAGTGAAGCGTGAAGTACTTCCTGCCAACTTTTAAATTAAAAGGATGTGGGCAAAGTAAAAAAAGAAGATAAATACATGTAATAATTTATATAAATACATATATAAATGTTTTATATAATATATCATATTGTATATTTGTACAGCAGGGCTATGACAGTTAACTAATATTAAATGTCAATACAAAAATAAAGACTTTTTTATTTTAAATAATAGTAAGGATACTCATTTTAAGTTAGTTTAACCTTCTATACTGAAACTAAAAATGAATGAATTAATAAATAAATGAATGAATGAATGAATAAATGAATAAATAAATAAATACTCACAATGTGATACGATTCACGATACTAATCTCATGATTTTTTTAAGAAATGATTTGAAACAAATTTAAGGTGAAGAGCCCTTTCCATTTTTTCTTGAAGGCTGCACTTTTTTTTTGCCAAAATAATAAATTTTCTGCTATAACTAAATTGCTATTTTAAAACAACAACCAAAAAAAGAATAATACAAACTAAAGAAGACTCAATAATAAAAACAAACTAATACGGTGACTGTGCTGGGATTTTACATTTTAAAAAGAAGTATAAGCATATTTCTGACATAAGCTGAGATCTGTGCACATTTACAATGTCCCCTGCGGAAAAAACAATTCTTTCACTTTAAACTAGAGAGCAGTGTGTACTGGGGTGGTCAATAGGCCCCCTGACCCAGGGTGGGTACCTGGTTCTGTAACAGAACAACTTTCTCTTTCAGTTTAAAAAACATCTTTTGCTTTCGCACCGTTCACACTTTCGCTATGAAAACACTGATGCACCGTGTGATCTCTGTATAGCACCCGTCAAAGCAAGCGGAGATGCCAACCATCTAGTCTGTGTGGTTTGGCTGATTAAAGGGTCATGGAACTGTTGGACTTCTCTGCTCTTGAATCCACGGTCTGAATGCTGACACTGTGGAGCAGTACCCTGCTGGTAATCAGGAGATTTTAAACATTGGCGAATACAGAAGCACGGATATAGGCGATGTGTAGGGCCAGACAGAATCTGTGGACATTTTTTGCTATTTCTGCTCATAATTTTGTAAAAAAAATCTGCGGAATTATTTTGAGAGAATTGCAACTAAAAACTTAATATATGAACTAAAAAATTTAAAGCTTTTAACTTTTATTTAATGTTTACAATGCAAATCCATCTAAATCCACTTATTTGGTAAAGAAAGCAAGTATATCATGTAATATACCTATTTAAGACAGAAAATGTTACTTTACAAACTGTACTGTAAATAAATCAACTGAACACTTTAGTATTAGTCAATATTATTACTGAAATTAATTCAAAAACTGAATAAATATAAATTTACAAAAGTAAATAAATAGACTCAGTGATGGGCTTAAAATCTGTGGAAATCTGCGGATTTCTGCGTGCGTAGATTCCGTATGGGCCTATATATGTGTCTGAATGGTAATGAACTCAACTGATAAAAGACAAAGTTCGCCATTTCCAATTCTCGTACAGCTCTCTCGACAAAAATGCTTGCTGCAAACCAACAGTTTTGCAGTATCGGCCCTGACAGAATCGCAGGGAGAAACATGCAACAAACTCTGTGGAACATGGAAACAAACACATACGACCCATGCCGTGCACTTACGCGGTCTCACCACAGCTTGGCAGGTTTGCCTTGCCTTTGTAAAGCACGTGCTCTATGAACAGTTAAGAAGCAGGGTCTTCTCATAGGATAAGAAAACTCTGCTAAGAATAATAATGAGAAACTGACGTGTCATCATCCACTAGCAGATTCGGGCTATGTCACTAAAAATAATTTTTAACCCAGAAGATGAAATTAGCTGACAAAAGCTCAAAATTATCCAGTTTTCCTCACAATTAAAGCTGACAGGTGCTAACGTCTTAACTGACGCATAACATACACAAGCATGTTAAAATAATAAAAAAGTACTCAAGAGTGTCTTGAACCTTTAACTTTTTTTTTTTGTGTAAAGACGTCTGTGACCGTACTGTAGGCTTTTCCACGGAGCTGACGGTTTATGTCCATCATACTTGTTGTTCTGTTAGTGTAAGTATAAACGTCTTTTTGCAGTATTTGCACACAGTTTTCGTTTTGTGTGGCGCAATTCACCGCTGTCATTGCTCTGCCGCCCCACCTCTTGCTTGCTGCTGATGTGCAGGTAAAGCGAGTTGTAAACTGTAAACACAGCACACCCTCTGTTAAAATCAGGATTCGTTCAACATTTCTACCGATTTGAATTGTTACATATTTGAATCAATTTTCAACATATATATTATTTTAATTTTTTATTTAAAATTACTAAATATACACAGCAGTTTTAAACTAAAAATATAATAATAATAATAATAATAATAATAATAATAATAATAATAATAATAATAATAATAATAATAACTATTATAATTATAATTATAGTTATAATAATAAATGGATCTGTTATGCTGACTGGTGAGGTTTTATTATTTAATATTTAATATTGATAGGTTTCATTATTTAATAAACTTTAATTTGACAAAAGATAGTTGAAACATCCAGTTTACATGCATGTTAAATGTTTCAATCTATTTAAAAATCACATTTGAATTTGATGCAGATATTCTGACATATTGACATATGAATAAACAAACTAAAATGAACTAAAATTAAAATGAAACAGAGAAAAAAAAAGGACAGTAACCAAAACTATTAATAATCCCAATGATACTGAAATAACACTGTTGTACAGTGAGTTCTCAACCTTGAAATATTTAAACAGAATAATGAAATTGAAGTTTATACTCCACAGCTATTTATTTCTGTTATGTCTGCGTGTCACCATCTTGGTAAACATGACGGCATATTTTTATTGCATTTTGTGAGAACTGTCATAACACATACTGTGTGCACACTCACTCACTCACACACACACAAACACACACACCCTTGGGTGAGCTGTGAACTAGATCATAAAACTGGCGAGAAACAAACATCTCAATTGTTCCTGATGGCATAAACTCCCAGGGTAAGAGACACTTGCTTTCTCGGTGGATTGGACAGGCTGAATGACCTCCTGGAAGAGAATCCAAAATAAACATCCCATTCGGTTAATAATTCATGAGTCGAGAGGTTTTTAAGTTGAATAACAAAGCTAGGAGGAATAGGGAGCTTTCGGGAGCTTGGAAGAAATCTCAGCCTCTTAGAAACGCAGAATGAGGACTGTGACCCAAAAAGGCCTTTTTATTCTTCTCTCAGCTTGCAGTGAGATATTTTATTCAGAGGTTGTGTGGCAGATGTGCTCTCTGTACAGCAGTTCTGATGGGCACTTAGACAGGAGGAGTGCATGATGCAAAGCAATCTGAAAGACAATGCGCGCTTGTGTTGATTCGCACGTCATTTATAACTATCTGCAGACTGCAAAACTCTGCAGACTTCAGCAGCTCTATTATTAGAGATTAGCTGTTATTAGAGAGGCTTAGCAAGGCGAGGATCTCTAAAGTTGTACCCCAAAGCTAACAGATTTTAAGTAATTCATAACTTGAGGTATTCAACTTTTGAATTATAATTGTATATAGAGGAAAGGTCTGCCGTTCAAAGTGATTTGGGCTAGAAAGTGTAAAAAAAACATAGTGGAATAGGGTAAATTATACAAAAAGTAAGATATTTGGAAGAAACCCAGCAACCAAACAGATCTACAGTATTTATGCATTTAATGCCAAAACATCAACGAGGGCACCTTGATGTCAAAATGACACCAAAAAACATGGCAAAAATGCAATTGGATTTGATGTCAGATGACTACATTGATGTCAAAAGGACATCAAATTGACATCTAACATTGGCTTCAAAAGACACATCAAAAATGTATTACAGGACTGTCCTGTAATACATTTTTGACATGAATTTTGACACCAATGTTAAATGTCAATATGATGTCCTTTTGACATCAAGACAGTTTACATTGCTTTTGGGAGAGTTGTCCCAAAAAGCCAGTCCGACAGTTTCAGCTCATCCAGAACTCTGCTGCCAGGATTCTAACCAGAACCAAAAAAATCAGCACATCACACCTGCCCTCAGGTCTTTGCATTGGCTCCATGCAATAATTCAGAATAGATTAGAAGTATTATTACTTGTCTATAAATCACTAAATGGCCTAGGAACTCAATACATTACAGATTTGCTCACTGAATACAAACCCAACAGGTCACTCAGATCATTAGGATCAAGTAAATTAGAAATTCCAAGAGTTCAGTCAAAGCAGGGAGAATCGGCCTTCAGCTACTACGCCCCCCGCTGCTGGAATCAGCTTCCAGAAATGATCAGATGTGCTCCAACAATAGGCACATTCAAATCAAGACTGAAACACATCTGTTTAGCTGTGCCTTTACTGAATGAGCAGCCGTGTGAATTGTCCAACATATCACACTATTATGTTTCTTTTACTATTCTATTTCTTTTCTTTTTCATTCTTTTAAAACATGGTTTAACACATTTTTTATCTGTTTTTATTTATTTTTAATTCTTTGTTTTTATTTTCATGTTTTTTATTCTTGATTATGTAAAGCATGAACAATAATGATTATGAATGAATTACCATTGTGTATGAAAAGTGCTGAATAAATAAACTTTTCCTGGTCAAAATGACATCAAATGGACGTAAAGGTTTTGACATCAAATGGAAGAGGTTTTTGCATCTGATCTCATATACTAATTCAACCGATAAACAGAATTGCAATGTTGAAGACTTAAAGGGCAACTAGGTTAGCCCTTTTTTCAGATCTAATATAAGTCTTTTGTGTCCCAAGAATGTGTCTGTAAAGTTTGAGCTCAAAATAACCATCAGAGTATTTGTTATAGCTGTTTGAAGTGTCTGTATTATTGCCGGTAAAACTTGGTTGCTGTTTTTCTGTACTGGGCCTTTAAGGCTAGACCTCCCCGCCCACCGTTCCCACGTGCCTGTCAGCAACATGTCTCAGTTGCCGCCCTCGGCTGCCTCAGGAAGCAGATCTCATGTCGCGTTTGTGAGAAATACTACAGTAAGAACTTTACCAATCAGTATTTGATACAGTTTTTTTTAGTTGCAATCACGAGTCACACATAAAGTCGTTACAAAGTTCACGCGCACACACTGCGAGGACATGCACACACACACATAGCGCAGACACCCACCCACACACACAAGTAGCGCAGACACCCCCCCCCCACACACACATACAGAGAGAGAGAGAGAGAGAGAGAGAGAGAGAGAGAGAGAGAGAGAGAGAGAGAGAGAGAGAGAGAGAGAGAGAGAGAGAGAGAGAGTGAGGGAGAGAGCGCGCGTTTAGCTTCGCACTCTGTTTGCACGTATATGTGACAGGACACAGGTTAATCCTCACTGCTGGATGGATATCTGTTATGTTAATGTACAAAATAAACCTGATTTAACATCCACAAACCGTTACTGAAGCGTCTTCCTTTATAATTGTTCTGACACGCGGCTGTGCTGATGAAGTAAAGCTGAAGTAAATTGCTGTAATTCATTACACACGAGCACTGTTTTAAAACATTTTAAACATGTGAAACTTACTCTTGATCACATTTGATGATGATTGATGAAATTAGCAAACTGAACAGACCTTTTATTCCCGGTTGCTTTGCGCACGTCTGGTCTTGTTGATATGATTATACAAGTGACTACCGGACATGTTAATATGCGCAGCTGTCAATCAATTCTGTAGGCGGGGGAACCGCACTCCTATGTAAAGCTGCGGTCACACCGGGCTTTGTGTGTGCGAAATTCTGTCGTGCGGCGCTGCGAAAAGGGGCGGGATTAAACAAGCCAATTAGACATTTAAAAAAGCGAGCGATTGCTCCATGTTTTTAATTTCTGCTCAGAGAGGTCCTGTTTTGATCCTCGATTCATCTCACGCAGTCAAGTGATGCGATTTCGCAGGTTAGAGTTCACCAAGCTTGAACTTTGCACCGCAGCAACCTGCGAAACTCGACGCATGACCCCGCGTTTCCGGTCTGACGCATTCGCGTGCGTATGAATGGAAGTCTATGGAAGGAAAAGTCAAGTGTGACCGCACCTTCAAGTTGCGGTCGATCTGAAAACCGCTCCAATTGGTCCACGGTTTTTATGTTGTTAAATTTGAAAAACACTCCACACTCACAGCTTTGCTCATGTGGCAGAAGGGAAGGGTGCTAAGGGTGGGTTGTTTTATTTATTTTGGATTTTGCAAGCAAAAATTTCCATTGTAAGCATTTATCGACCTCCTTATGGTGTATGTGGCTAAAGTCATGACAGGTACTAAAAGCCTGATCTCATGAGGAAACCTAACTATTTCCAAATTGTCAGAAAGTGGCTAACTTGTATGAATTCATGTACTTTTTTTTTAAAAGGAACCACCCCTAAGCCTATCTTTCATTAGAGGGTGAGCAAAACGTACAAAAAATATATGAATGAGATCATACAAATTAATCCAAATCAGACACTAAATAAAAAAAGTTATAAATTGCTGTTGGATGGGCCTACTACTTTAGTAATTTACTTCACTAATCTGGCAACCATTAAACATCAACTGGGCAACGGTTTGAATTTTCGTTAGTAAAAATAATCAAACAAACAAACAAACAAAAAAACAAACAAACAAACATTAGTGTTGCATTTGGGATGACACTTTATTCATATGTTGTGTATAGTGTGTCATTTGAGACCCAACTAAATACTAGAGGATAAATGGGTGTCAACATCTGTTTAGTTAATGACATTCTTCCAAATATATTTGTTTGTGTTAAACAAAATTTATTTGAGCTTGGAAAAAGCAGAAGGTGAGTAAATGATGACAGAATTTAAACATTTGGATGAATTATCCCTTTAAGAATAGGAATATCAAAATGATTTAGGGATGAGCTTTTTTGACAACAGGGGGATGTTTGTATAAAAAATGAAATAAGTTGTCTGTTAATGATACATGTGCACACAGATCGGCAAAAATGCTAAAAAAATGCTGTTTAATGAATGTTTGGCTAATTTGTTAAATTAGCTTTTGCTAATATATTTTAATTTGTGTGCACAATTAAATTATCATATAAAACCTTGATGGATAAAGTACTGCTTTCCATGTGTTCAAGAAAATGAACCAAAAAAATCACTTCCTGGGAAACTAGAGAGATATAAACATGAACAAAACAACACAGGCTGAGAGTGCTGCATTGGTGTTTTTACAGTCACCGATTCTCTATCGATAACCAGAGGCAAACCTCGAGTAGAAAAGATTAAATACTCCAAGGTACTTGCATTTTAATAATTGGCAATCACATCATTTGTTGAGGAGAAATCAAATGACTTTTTTTAAATGCACATCAATTTTTTTTCATGTGTTTCATTGTAGTTTATGCGCATATCTTTGTATTGGATACAAAATGTATCCGATTCAATTGAGTGCCTACTTTCATTTTCACAATTTATGTGCATATTGGTGTTTCCATCCTGCAAGTTTTAGATCTGATAGTCTAAAATGCGCATAAATAAAGGTGGTTGGAAACACAGATATGGTCACTTTGTAAATAAACTGTGCATCTGCACACATTTGATCCGGTAGTCTGACATCGTTGTTTCGGATATGTTTTCGGATACTCACACATTTATAAAATGTAATATGGAAGCTCATAAACAATATGCAAGCTCATAAACATGGCTTTCAAACATTTCTGTAGCTTACTCGGATACCAGAATTGTATAATTTTTAAAACCTAGCGCATTTAAATCAGTTTTCAAGGGTTTGTTTTAAAGTCCACAAAATGCTGTTGATGTAAAGGTTTTTTTTTTTTTTTTTTTTAATGAAAACAGTGTTAAAAGACCACTCTACTATTGTTATTATTCTTTTAAAATATAAATTGAATTTTACCATTTTTAATAAATTCAGCCAATCTCCGGGTCTGGTGGGAACACTTTTAGCTTACCTTAGCTTAGTTTAGCATAAATAATTAAATCAGCTTAGACCATTAGCGTCTCACTCAAAGATTAAGTTGCTATATTTTCTACACCTATATGGCTAGGAACTGTACTCTCCCAGGGTAATAATCTTAATAATCTAATGACATTACACAGTGTCTGAAATAGATCAGATGAATGGATTAAAATATGGTAAAACCCAACAGTTTTACTGTAAATAAGCCTATTTGCAAAAAAAAGTGTATGTTCCTTTAGGTAAACACCCCTCAACACACAGCAACTAGAACATGATAGCATCATGGTAAGTAAAAGATTTTTAACAAATTATCATAAATTGTCTGCGCATATCCAGAGAAATATTTATAATACTGTGGTGGCACGGTGGCTCAGTGGTTCGCACTGTCATCTGAGCCATCACGAGTCCCAGCTGGGCCAGTTGTCTTATCTGTGTAAAGTTTGCATGTTTCCCCATGTTTGTGTGGGTTTTCTCGGGTGCTCTGGTTTCACCCACAGTCTAAACAAATGTGCTATAGGTGAATTGAAGAAACTAATTTGGCCGTAGTGTATGAGTGTGTGCGCATGAGAGTGTATGGATGTTTCCCAGTAATGGGTTGTGCCTGGAAATGCTTTCAAACTCTGTTTAAATAGTATCACATTAAATATGACTTTATTAACTTTCTGGTCTTCATAGTTGAAAAGGTTACAACTTGAAGGTTTTTAAATACACTCATGTACAATGAAGAGAACGACAAAGTTGCCCCAAAAGGACTCTTAAAAAAAACAAAACAAAACAAACAAACAAAGAAGCAAAGAGAAATGACTTTATATTCTATTCATAATATAAACAAACAATAATAAACATTATGTAAAAAATATTAATAATTAATTACAGTATTAATACTACAGTACATACTAAAATAATGTATTTCTCTTTTTTCCTCATTAACCCTTTAAAACTTTTTCTCATTAAATCTAACTAATTCTATAAAAGTCTTTTTACTACAAATTCCAGTCTCAATCGTTTTACTGTAGTCTGAAAACAGATGAATATGCTAGTATCATTTAATAATATTTTCCTTCGGCTTAGTCTCTATTTTACCTATTTCAATAGTTGGTACCACCAACTATTCCAGCATATGTTTTATGCAGAGGATGCGCTTCCAACCACAGCCCAGTAGTGAGAAACACCAGCTTGATCTCATGAGAAAACGTAAGTATTTTACGTTTTGTCAGTTTAGTGGCTAATTCGGACGAATTCGTAAGAGTTCAGTCGTACGAAATTGTACGCAACCATCATTGGGGAATGAGCAAATCGTGCGAAAATGTACAAATTAGATCGCACAAATTCATACGAATTAGCCGCTAAATCAAAAAATTACGAATTGCCGTGAGATTGTGTTGGAAACACCCATACACACTCATTCACAAACAAACTACAGATAATTTAGCTTACCCAATTCACCTATAGTGCATGTCTTTGGACTGTGGGGGAAACCACAGTACCTGGAGGAAACCCACTTGTTTGGTTTGACAGACTAAACTAAACTGTCTGAGGCCAGTTTTACTTAATAATCCCTCGCCAAATCTCACCGTGAGTGAGATGGAGAAAGTTCAAAACAAGGTCCGCTTACATGCTCCAGCACCAAAACACAAACTGGTCTGTTAAATAAAATATTGATAAAAATAAAATTACAGTGAAATATTCACAGTTTCAGAGTAGACTGTATTAGGCTAAATAATTTCCTGTTAATTACAATCCAAATTGCGCCCGTCAGTTACACTTTTAGTAATTAAATCAACAGCTTTGACCACAATGAGCCAGGCTTTACAAACTATTCGCAGCACTTAAAGTATTCCTCTCTGAAGAATAAACTCCGAGTGAGAGCAAAAAAAAAACGCATTGTGAGAGTAATGTTACAAAGCGACACACGTCGCATATGCGCAGCCGGTGCGTGAATAAAGCGCTTGATGCATCACTGAGACACAGGGTGCAACCCTCTGGTTATCTGAGTCTGGTATCTGCGGATACTTCCAAAACAGCAGCACCAGGTAGGCCTACTGTGTGTGAAGAGCAGGTAATAACCCTCTCTACTCCAGTGTTGCGAATGCGATCTGCTGATCTAACAGACACCCCACAACATGATTTACAGCAATGAACTCCTTTCTGCAGGTCAAAATGAACCTATTCAATGCAAAACTAAATGCATTTCTCCACTGATTATTTATAATAACAGGAACAAAACATCTTGGAGAAAGTTTTATGAGTTGTTATGAACACGACACGTAGTAGTTGTAATTAATGTAAGTTGTAATTAATGGAGAATGATTGACAGGTGCAGTGTCAGGAAGCGCTGAACTAAACACAGATTTAAACACTTGAATATTCATATGTACTACAAAATGGCTTCAGAACATTTGGGATATAGTTGGCCTACATGTCAACTTTCTAGTGCCTTATAATAGGCTACCTTCATGACTTTTGTTGACTTAGATATTACACAGAATATAGCGCAGGCGCAAGATCAGATTTGAATCTGTATCAGCTGGCCGATACACGGTATCGAAATGATATCCGATCCAAGTATCGGGATCGGTGCATCCTTAGTTTTAAGCTCTGTCAAACATTTTGAAAAATTTTCTCCTTGTTCACCTTGCCACATCAGCACTGCTATAATGCAATGTAATATAATATCTTTCCCTTAGGAGAGAAATGCTTATTGGACATTTTTTTTGACATGCTTCATGAGAGAATCCTCATTACATCTCAAGTGGTGGCCTTAAAAAGTCATAAAAAAGTTTTCAGTTACTATAGCCTGATTTACTGAGCTGAAGCACTGTAACTTTGGCCAGACAAGGAGGGGAAGTGCGACATAGAAAATGTCCAGGTAGCATACTTTTTAAATGTTCATTCATTTATTTTTCCTTCGGCTGAGTCCCTTTATTCATCAGGGGTTGCCACAGCGGAATGAACTGCCAACTTATCCAGCATTTTTTACACAGCGGATGCCCGTCCAGCAGCAACCCAATACTGGGAAACATCTATACACACTCATTCACACACATACACTACAACCAATTTTAGTTTATTCAATCCACTTATACCACATGTCTTTAGACTGTGTGGGGGAAACCGGAGCACCTGGAGGAAACCCACACCAACATGGGGAGAACATATAAACTCCTCACAGAAATGCCAATTGGTCCTGGGACTCGAACCAGCAAACTTCTTACTGTGAGGCAACAGTGCCAACCACTGAGCCACCGTGTCACTCATTTAAAAATGTTATACGTGCTTAATTAATTCAATACCAGCCCACAGCCATTATAAATATGCTTATAAATATGTTGAAATTATTATTTGTGGTAAGTAACTGACAGATATAATTAAGCACAAGTTGCATAGTGAGCCCACAACTCAGTCTTTAAATTCTAATTGACTCCCACAAGAAAATGCACTAGATGTTACTTAAATAAATGATGGTTTTCTGTTTAGAACTCTTTCATAACTGCACTGTAAGTGACCCTATCCTCAAATGACAGAGCTGTCGACCAAGCCATGAAAATCGGATGTGTAATGTTCATATTCAGTAAACAAATGTGTGATTCTTTCCATGGTTCAGCGCACAGCAGAAGTAGCACACAGGTCACAGAGACGATCAGTGGACATCAAGAAATCTCTTGGGGTGCTTGTCTACTGAAGCATTTTTTGTGGGAGCTGAAAATCCCAGCGCTCTTCTAAAAGTGCTCAGCTGCAAGTCCATTTATTTCAATTCAATTTAATTAATCTTTCTTTCTATAGCGCTTTTACAATGTAGATGGTGTCAAAACAGCTTCATATAGAAGTTCTAGCAAATTGAAATGAAAAGTGTGTCAGTCCAGTTTTCAGAGTTGAAGTTCAGTTTAGTTCAGTTCAGTTCAGTGTGGTTTAATTTTCACTGCTGAAATTGCAATCACTAAAGAGCAAATGCATCGATGCACAGCTCCACAAGTCCCAGATCAAGCAAGCCAGTGGCAATTTATTTGTGTAAGACCAACATGATCTTACAACAATTCATAACTATTTGATTTAGTGGCTAATTCGTATGAATTTGTATGATCTCATTTGTACATTTAAGTATGATTTGCTTATCCCCCAATGATGGTTGGGTTTAGGGGTGGGGTTGGTGTAAAGACTGTAAAAGATATGGACGTAGTACCTGTGACATCACCAACAGGTTTCTGAAGAGCTCAAATGAAGCTATAAGTGGGCGTGGCCAACAGGAGCCATTTTGTTCACACGTCATCGCTCCAACCGGGGGTAACCAAATAAGGGCAAAGAGGTGAAGCGTAAGCGGAGCTACAGACACCTGCTAGCATTTTGCTTAGACGGGCTTTTCTTGGGGAGAAACGCTTAATACTTCAGTACCTGTGACTCGTTTGTGTTCTGGCCACATGTGCTTGATTGTATACTATATCAATAAAGTGTTTTGACTTTTAAAAACACTGTTGTAATAGATTGAACCACTAAGCATTGTACTTATGATGTTTTTCTACAGGAGGAAAATGTGAATTACTTCCAAATACTTCAATTATACTCTGTGTTAGTAAGTGCAAGGCTATTTTTGAAATCCAGGAATAATAATTTATGACAACGTTTGAGATGACTGTACTATAGCCTACAGCTAATCAATCTGCCAGATTCTGAAGTGCATCACAGGTCTAAAGAAAATTCTAAATGATAATTCATCTTAAATAAAAACAAATACATTTATAGAGATGGTATATAAGTATATAATTTCACTCACCTGGGAAATGGATGCAACTTGAATGGTTTGTGAGCACAATTAAGTGCACAGCATGCCATATTATCTGATAATTGTTGAAAAAAAATCCAAAAGGCAACTGACTGTGTAAAGCCACATAAAACAAAATAACAATATGTTGTATATGCCGAGATCAGCGGCTAATCAGCCAGAAACTGCTGAGGTGAAGTGACTGCAACCAGCTAGACCTAACTCTCACTCACGTGGCCACGCCCTTAATTATGCATACTTAATAAATCTTAGTGAAAACGAAACAGATAAGTTATAAAAAAAATTCACCCCCCCACAGTTGTCATGAAGGGTAATATTATCTATATGAACCAAAATCTTTCTTTGTACCATGCTGTAAACACCTTTTTTTTCTGCTGTAAAGTTGGCTATTTTAACAGTGGGCTCAATAGAAATTTGCTCTAGTATGGGGCCAGGACTAGCGGAATTTTGATGAATTGCTGTTTCAGTTACTTCCGTATTAGCTTCACAAGGGAGAGCGGGAGGTTGCTGTTTGGTTGAGAGGGGTCTGGATGCAATACTGGTGCAGTGCAATCTGAGCTGCATCCAATGCTTTTTAATGGGCTCACCTAACCCCACCCCTAACCCTACCCCTCACAGTGATGTCACTCGCTCCATTTGAGTGCATTGTGTCTGACATTGCATCGCTGAGTGATGCAATCTCAACTTGCATCATAAAGGCTGCATCCAGATACTATTAGTTTGGTGTCATGACTCCTTTTAAAAATTGTACATTTTCATACAACTGAAATCATATGAATTCGTATGAATTAACCACTAAACTGACAAAATGTAAAATAGTTACCTTTTCTTATGTTTCGTGAGATCAGGCTGTGGAAAACACAAGCTTACCACCTTGACATGCTGTTGTTATTCTAAAAAAACAAGGCGGTCCTGCTGAAAACAACCAAAAAAACACACTCGGCTTGGGACAAATGCTTTGGTATACATGTGTGCTTACAGTGCTAAGCACATCTGGTTGTTTAAAGTGTGTGTGTGTGTGTGTGTGTGTGTGTGTGTGTGTGTGCGTGTGTGTGTGTGTGTGTGTGTGTGTGAAAAATCAAAATATTAGATTTTTATTTTGCTTGATTTGTTATTCTTTAGAATGAACTATTACTCCATGCAAATTAATCTAGTGAAAAAAAACCTTCAAATTCAAAGTCTCACGGTTTGTTTGGAGTGGCGGTACTTCTCTGTTAACATCCGTTTGACAACTTCAGCCACAATATTCTTAACCACACTCCTTTTATCATTAGATTTCTATTAGGGGCTAATGCGCAAAAAGAAAGCCCTGCCCCTACTCGACATTCTGTTTCAGTTGGAAGTACATAAACATACTGAATTAAAAGTCACAGCAACTTCCAGTTCACACAGACTTTAACCGTCACTCATTTCCAGAGGTGGTAGTAACAAATTACATTTTACTTTGTTACATTTACTTGAGTAAAATTGTTGGGTAACGTGTACTTCTCCATTTCCTTGGTCCAAATAAACTGAAAATGAGCACTTTTAACTTCTCCCGCTGGCCTGCAGGTACCCACACTAGGTGAATGCTGCTCTCTCATTGGCTGTAGGTGATCGCTGACATTATTTTCAGTCAAAACTAATTTCACACGGCATGATTTGAATCGCCGACAGCTCCTGATATTTAGCATGCCAGATATCTCACAGACATTGGCGACTCATCTGCATTTCTCTCAGATCGCGTCTTTGATAGTTCACATTGTGTGACTGTTACTCACGTGAACAAGCACCGATTTGCCTGTGATTTCAGGCATTTGTCTGCAATTTCTCAAAACCTGTCGGTGAGTCAAAATCGGGGCTAAAATCATTCAGTCTGAACTCAGCATCACACATGTGAGTTTATACTGCGGTCAAGCCATGTGATCATATGTTGCCATCTGCTTTTCCGAGAGGACGATCACACTGTTTGTGCAGTAAGTTTGTCGGACCAGGTCACTCGCAGCCTAAAGTTCAGTCTATGTTTTCACTCCAATATGTCACCAACAGTAGTTTGATAATGCAATGATTACTGTACATCGAACATCGCAACATATACATAAATTAGGCTACAGCTACCTTATTAATGGTAACTATGGGATAACTAAAGAAACTGCTGTTTATTGGAATAACTGATTATCCCTGCACATATTACTCATTGACACTGTTAACCATAAAAAAATAACATTTAAACATTATTTTAACATAAAAATGGTATATATATATATATATATATATATATATATATATATATATATATATATATATATATATATATATATATATATATACACACACAGTTGAAGTCAGAATTATTAGCCCCCTGAATTATTTGCCCCCTGTTTATTTTTTCCCCCGATTTCTGTTTAACGGAGAGAAGATTTTTTTCAACACATTTTTAAAGATAATAGTTTCAATGACTCATTTCTAATAACTGATTTATTTTATCTTTGCCATGATGACAGTAAATAATATTTGACTAGATATTATTTAAGACACTTCTATACAGCTTAAAGTAACATTTAAAGGCTTAACTAGGTTCATTAGGTTAACTAGGCAGGTTAGGGTAATGATGTATAATGATGGTTTGTTCTGTAGATAACAGAAAAAAATATAGCTTAAAGGGGCTAATAATTTTGACCTTAAAATGGATTTAAAAAAAAAATGAACTGCTTTTATTCTAGCCAAAATAAAATAAATAAGACTTTCTCCTGAAGAAAAAATATCAGATATACTATGAATATTTCCTTGCTGTGTTAAACATAATTTGGAAAATATAATATATTCCATTTACCTGCATTTCGTTGCCTTGTACTTGTACACGTGTGATGACAATAAATTGAATCTAATCTAATCTAAAAAAAAGAAAGAAAAAATTCAAAGGGGGGGCTAATATATCTGACTTCAACTGTATTTGTATGTATAACGAAAAGTAACTAGTAACTATTTACTTGAGTAATTTTTTTTCATGAGATACTTTCATGAAGTACTCTTACTCAAGTGACTATACAGATTTGTGACTTTTACTTGAGTATACAGTACGTTTCTGCTTGTACTTGTACCTTTACTTGATTATAGATTTTGGATACTCTACCCACCTCTGCTCATTTCTTTGGCTTCATAAAATAAAATCTGTTTAGATAGAAAAATAACCTCTAGTACAGGATTTAAATGTAAAAAATCAGTTGTAAAACCTGTTGGGGCTGTTGAATGCCTGATTCTGATTGGCTGATGAACATTTTGAAGTGTGTAATTTGTTTTGAGATAAACGCACAACTGCAGGTTTTGGCCAGTTCCACATCGCGACACTGAATGATTATAATTATTTCAAATGATTTAACAGTCAAAAAATATAAAAAAACACGAAAAGATTAACAACAATGAAAAAACAACAACAACAGAGACACAATAACTGCACTAATAATAGCATCCGTCTGCTGTCATTGGCTCAAACCACTGTAAGAGTGGAACTTTTCTTATAATGAGGTTCTGATATTAAAGACATGCCTGACACTCCTGAGGGCTGGATATGTAATTCACACACATTAAATCGGGCTCTGTCTCGCGTAACTATATTAATAACTTCATTAATAAATGCATTAGTCTGCTGGGTCAAGGCTTTGTTATAAGCTCTACAAGGATATTTTGTAATTAAGCATGGATGATTTGGATGCGATCATTGTCGATTATTAGTTACATAACTGGCAGACATTTAGAGACAATTTTACCTACCCCTCTTCCTCTACACTGGGTTGTGGTAATCCAGTGTTGGGTCAAACTTGGACAAACACAACTGTTGGTTGGTATCTTTTAAATTTAACAAAAAAAAATTACTCAACAATGATCCCTGATAGCAAAAGACTCCAGGGCGGATCCGCCCTCAAGTCGCCAGCTCCGCTATGCAGTCAGAATCAGTTTGGCTATTCGCAAACAATATGCCCCGCCTCCGAACGGCGGACTGTCAGTTCGTGGGCTCGCAACAGACCCTGGGCGGATGCGCTGATCTAACGCGCCCATTTCAACGGTCGCGGTCACAGAGTGTAGTCGCCAGAATGAAGCAGCAGGAGCCCGCAGATCGGAAAACGGTAAATATGTTTTATCTGTGCACTCATGTAATCATTATTGCTTTGTTTGATATTTTTTTATCCTGAAATGATTGATATTTCAAAATTACGCCAAGATAAGCTAAAGTTAGCTGTTTATTTGTATTTAGCATATCGCTACATTTGAGTAACATTAAAAATAGCTTTGGTAAATAACTTTGAGTAACGTTAAAGCTATTAGGACGGGATTTATTAGTGTAGAGGAGATTGAATAACCTATTTGGTTTTTAATGCAGTAGTGAGCGCCTATTTTATCGTAATTTATCACCCCTTTCCTGCAAAATAGCGAGACAAGGCCTAACGCAGGGCTATTCAATTGGCGGCGCGCGGGCCGAATTTATAACTTACACCAAGGCTAACGCACACACACTGGTTTAACTATAGCAGCGGGCCGTTCACAAATTGCATTGAGGTAAAGTTGGTTTTACATTCCACATTCATTCAATGACAACTTTTGACAAGCTCCCTTTATTGTTTACTATAGTTCTTTAAATATCCGATTTGAAATCACATGTAAATATGACTTTAAAACAACATTAGCACTGTTTATTTGACTGTGAAAAATGTTGTATCCTGATTGTCATTGGCTGCTAATATTGTTTCACCATTTAGAATTTGCAAAGAATACTTTAATAAGATTATTAAGGAGAAAGTCAAAATGTGCGAATATAAAACCAACTTTACCTCAATACATATCGCGTCTTTTCCGCGCGCAAGTTTATTTCCAATGTACGAATATATGCCAATATACAGGCGCACCCAGTAGAACACGTCTCACATCAATGCTGTGAGAGTTGAGCGTGGCTTTCAGTGCAATATAAACAAAAGGTACAGACGAATAATTACAAATTATTAAAACTATTATGTATGTATGAAGCAGATGATAACCGTTTATTTAAATACCTACCAAATATAAAGTTTACATATACATTAGACGTGATAACAGTGAAACCATGATTATTCTTCAGACTATATATAATATCTATTATAGTTGCCTCCCTAATTGTTACGCAGTTTAAAACATAACATAAGAATGTGTCTGAATGTAAAATAATCCCACTTATACACTGCTTTTGTTGTGCTTTAAAATAAAACATTTGAATATGTTTGTAAAAAAAAAGCATATTGTACAATGCACTGATATTATTTAGTTTTAAAATACAACATATTAACATTTTAATGTAGAAAAAGCCAACGTGAGTGTCTTAAGGAGCTGAAATACAGCATATGAGCTCTTATGCTGTTGTTTCATCATTCATATTGCAAGTCATATCTCTCCGGCCCCTAGTTGGGGTGCTTTTCATGAACTGGCCCCCTTGACAAACTAATTGAATAGCCCTGGCCTAACGTTTAGGCCTGAAGTTACTTTTTAAACCCACCTCTATTTAGTTTGAGACTAGTTTTGTCTATATTTTGACAAATATATTCTATTAGATAATTATTTCAAATGATAATTTTGTGTTTCTCTCTCTCTCTGTATGTGTGCAGCTTACAGTTCATCCAAGTGCCTTGGAGGCCATTTCACCTTTTTCAACCATTTGGGTAATGTAAGATTAAAACAGTTTTGAAAGACAGCTATTTTGTTAAATAATGGCAATGGTATATATTACAACTTTTAACATGTAATAAATGTGAAATTGAAAAAGATTTATTCCAATATTTTGAGTTTAGAAAACCCACTTTTATCACAATTCTTTGGATATTGTACAGGATACTAGTTTGAGTTTATTTTGGTTTATGCTTACATTTTTACATTTATGCTTCTCCCCATGTTATGTTTTACATAATTCTTTCTTATACTAAATCATAACAAGATGCTGTGTGTGTTCTGTTGTAGCTTATTTTAGTTTATGCCTATATTTTTACATGTATGCTGCTCCTCCCTATGTTGCGTTTCAGATCATTATTTTATATCATAATAAAGTCATATTAAGATACTCTGTGTGTGTGTCTGTGTGTGCGTGTGTGTGTTTGTGTGTTTTCTGTTGCAGCTTACAGTTCGTTCAAGTGCTGCCAGTCTCTTGAGGGCCATTTCACCTTTATCAACCATTTGAGTAATGTAAGTTTTGAAAGACAGCTATTTTGTTAAATAATGGCAATGGTATATACTACAACTTTTAACATGTAATAAATGTGCAATTGAAAATTCCAATATTTTGAGTTTAGAAAACCCACTTTTATCACAATTCTTTGGTTTTGGTATAGGATACTAGTTTGAGTTTATTTTGGTTTATGCTTACATTTTTACATGCTTCTTAGGCCTGTCACAATAATCAATACTTGATTTATCGCACAACACATGACCTCAATAATCTTTGATAATGCAATATATATCGCCCATACATAAAAACAATTCTAACAACATTTTAGCTGATTGTGCAACATCTCTATCTTTACTCGAGGTTTCAGTGTCAGTATGGTTAAAAAAACACTATAGTATTTACCATAAATTACTATAGTATATTTTTATGCGGGTGTCTGACAGCTGAAAATAGATCTGCTAGCAGATATCGCAGCCTCTGTTACTTTTTACCTTGCACTTCTTTAACATTTATTATTTATTTGTTTACGATATGTTTTCACATTCTGGTTCCAATGAATCATTATTAAACTGTTAAAATGACTAATTAAATTAAACATTCTAAAGAATAAAATATTAATTGTTTTTTGAAAGAGTGTACTGGCATTATGCATAAATATATGTATGTGCTTGTGTGTGTGTGTGTATTTATGTGTGTGTGTGTGTATGTAATTGTATTGTTATTGTTATATAATAAGTGGCTTAAAATAATCTTCAATTGACAATAAAATAAGTATCGCAATATATTTTGGTGCAATACATCGTACAACAAAAAAGAAATATCGTGACAGGCCTAATGCTTCTCCCCATGTTATGTTTTACATCATTATTTTTTATACTAAATCATAGCAAGATGCTGTGTGTGTTCTGTTGCAGCTTATTTCGGTTTAAGCCTAAATTTTTACATATATGCTGCTCCTCCCTATGTAATGTTTCAAATCATTATTTCATATAATACAAAATCATATTAATATACTGTGAGCATGTGTGTTTTCTGTTGCAGCTTACAGTTAATTCAGGTGTTGCCAGTCTGTTGGACCATTTCAGAATTGTTGTTGGAGTCATCTTACTATTTCAACTGCTAGAGTAAAGTAAGTTTTAATAGTTTTAAGTCTAAAGAGACAAGTTTTGGTTCTTTTTCATAAGTTACTGGTTGTGATCTGTTTTGTGTTCCTGTAAAATTTCTTTTAGATGAAATGAATAGGAAAACTGCTCTTGTCTCTAGCTCTGCCTTAAGTAGGAGGACACATATAGATGTAGTTAAACGACTTTAACAAATTAGGGATGGCTGCACAAATTTGACTGATTTTCAGATGGCAACAGAGAGGGACATTTTAGCATTTTTTACAGTGTTTTACTGTTAAAAGTTTTTTTTTTTGAATGTCAGTCTTAGGAGTGAAAAAACACATACTGTGTTAATAGGGTATATGCAGAGCTAGTGTTTAACTAGTGTTTAATAAACTTCCGGTGAACGGTTTATGTGACTTTTTTCCATTTTATACGGTTCCTTTTACAGCATCGATGTTGTAATGAATTAAAATACAATCAGTTAAATAGACTTTGTCATTCATTTAGTTGGTCAAGCGTAAAATGAGACCAAAAAAAAGAAAACAGACGCTGATTAAACGTGCTGATTTTGTAATGGCATACAGTTCACTGGAAGCACTTAGCCCAGGTTACTGACAAATTAAAATCCTTTTGTATACTTCTGCATATACCCCATTGTTAAAATGGTCTTCTAGTCAATCAGAAAGTCACATTGCTATGTCTATAATGAATAACCTGTGCTGTAAATTAAGCAGTTTTAGGTTTACTGTCAAATAAACGCAAATAGCTGTAGCTACAGTATCAAATTAAGGCCCTTAAAAGGTATTTAAAAGTCTTAATCACAATTTTACGAGGTCTAAAATTTTGTTTAAACGTTGTCCAAAGTGCTTCACTCCAAAAAGGCATAAATATACAGTTGAAGTCAGAATTATTTGCCCCCTTAGAATTTTTTTTTTCTTGTTTAAATATTTCCCAAATGATGTTTAACAGAGCAAAGAAATTTTCACAGTATGTCTGATAATATTTGTTCTTCTGGACAAAAGTCTTGTTTGTTTTATTTCAGCTAGAATAAAAGCAGTTTTTAATTTTTTAAGACCAATTTAGGGTCAAAATTATTAGCCCCTTTAAGCTATTTTTTCCCCGTCAGTCTACAGAACAAACCATCGTTATACAATAACTTGCCTAATTACCCTAACCTGCCTAGTTAACCTAATTACCCTAGTTAAGCCTTTAAATGTCACTTTAAGCAGTATAGAAGTGTCTTGAAAAATATCTAGTCAAGTATTATTTACTGTCATCATGGCAAAGAGAAAATAAATCAGTTATTAGAAATGAGTTATTAAAACTATTATGTTTACAGGTGTGTTAAAAAAATCTGCTTTCCGTTAAACAGAAATTGGGGGGAAAAATGTGTATTTTTGAGACTGTTCTGGCAGAAGCAGGCAACTCGTACCTTTCAGCCAATCAAGTGAGAGCTGTTTTCAATGTCACAGTCCCTTTGCATTGAACTTTGAGTGTCTTACATTCAGAGATGTTGTTTATGTTCACACAGCTACATTACACATCAACTAAAGTTTACAATATCATATCATAGTGGACCACCCCTTTAAAGAATATCTGCTTGTGTGTTACAGGTGCTGTGAGAAAGAACCATGTCTCCCATGCCGCCACTGATGATTCATCTATTCATTCATTTTCTTTTCGGCTTAGTCTCTTTATTAATCCGCGGTCGCCACAGCGGAATGAACCACCAACTTATCCAGCATATGTTTTACACAGCGGATGCCCTTCCAGCTACAACCTATCTCTGGGAAACATCCATACACACTCATAAACTACGGACAATTTAGCCTACCCAATTCACCTGTAATGCATGTGTTTGGACTGTGGAGGAAACCAGAGCACCCGGAGCAAACCCACACAAACATGTGGAAAACATGTAAACTCCACACAGAAATGCCAACTGACCCAGCCGGGGCTCGAACCAGCGACCTTCTTGCTGTGAGACGACAGCACTACCTACTGCGTCGCCGCCACTAATGATGTCATTGTTTAACATGTGATACGATGGTTTAACCTGGCAGCAGACAGGGGAACCTCAAGGAGTTGCCCCACTGTCAGTACCTTGACTCAACAGTGAACTCTTTGAAATGGTCATTTAAAATAGTTACATTCTGTTCAGCAAAGTCTATAATTAATTCTGTTTTTAATCTCCTTTTACTCTTTTTCATGTAGTAAAATGCTTTTATGAAGTAAAACAGTTAACGGTACAATTTTTCCATTGTGTTTTATTTGTTCTGTTCAGTGTATACACAGTACAACTTTGATAATAGGTCATTACTGACATGTTTACCCTATTTAATTATCTATTTTTATAGTTTTTGTGATTGGCTAAAAGGATTTATTTAGATTTAGAGGTTTTGAGTGATTAAGACAGACATTTTAAATATCAAGTTTTTATGTTCTATAGATTTTAGATATTTCTTTAGGTAGTTTTGCCCAGATTAGTTTTGAATTAGGAAACTCAAGGTATCAGCACCAAATTATCTACTAATGAACGGGTCTGGATCGGATCCGGATAAGCTACTTCATCAATGAGTCCGGGTCCAGATCGGATCCGGGCCGGATGAGCTAGTCTATCAGCGGGTCTGGATCGGATCCGAGCCGGATGACCTAGTGTATCAACGGGTCCGGATCGGATCCGAGCCGGATGAGCTACTCTATCAGCGGGTCCGGATCGGATCCGGGCCGGATGAACAGCTTTATTAGCGGATACGGGTAAGGTCTGAAACGGGTCCAGATCGGATCCGGAATTCTTATCCGTTCCGGATCCGTTGCGGTGTGCAAGTGGACTCCATTACGGACCCGTTTTGCGTATCCGTCGCGGATCATGTCACACCTTCGCCGCGGATCCGTTCCGGAGTCATTTTGCTATCTGGGATGTTTTAATCACTATCCTATAATATATCATACACTTCTTATACATTACAAAATGGCAGCATCTAAATTAACTGGCTTTATTCAATCCACTTGTTAAGTAGGACGTCACATGAAGTGGCTTCCAGGTCCAAGTGCTATATCAAACTGTATGGGGAGACTCATCAAATGGCAATAATCAGGGCTTTTCATTAACACCTTCCAACGAGCCAAATGATTTCAGCTGTGGCGGGTAAGACAATCACTCTCACTAGCTACTTTGGCTGATTGAAGATCTTTTTTCAATTATAGTTTCTTAAAAGCAGAGTTCGACAATAAAGATGGCCCAATATGTGTGCAAATGCCATCTTAGAATTGAAAAACAGCATGACCGGCAAAAATAGCGTTCGCACGAGCAAAAGAAGACAGGTGAATACCGAATGAGAGGATGATCACTCAGGTACACAGGTGATGTGATGCGCGCGACTGTTTAAAATGCATGTGCGCTACAGTTTCCTGGCTCGAAGCAACCACGCCTGGAAACGCAACTGCTGCGATCGGTTCTCTTTGAAATAGACTGGACGAAAAGTGATGCTCGTGCACCCACAGTCCTGCTGCTTTCAAAAGCTCTGGATGTTTTCAAAATATGTCTTTTTGTTAGCTGCAGCAGTTGTCGGTTTTGTTTTAACTATTCTTTGAACAGAACAGATTATGGGCCTAACGTTGCCCATGCGCGTGATCATCCTTTCATTATCAGTATGGTTTTCACTTGCTTTCTTCTGCTTATGGTTATTTTTTGTTAATATGGTTTAATTATAATTTTTTATAACATTGCTTTAATAGGAGATTAACTCCCCATGTGTGTGTAGTTAACTAGATCTGAGAAACCTTTAGCCTGGACAGGTTACTGTGCATAGTTTTAGATACATGGCAATAATAATTTTTTAAGGTAATTAAAAAAAAAAAGTTTTGATGAATAAAAAGGGCATGCATATAGCTATATTTTGATGTTTTGATGTATTATTTTTCATTTGTTTCTAAGAGATAGTTATTTATTTCTTTTTGGTGTGGTCAGAGATAAATTTGGTATGTTCCTTAGTGCCCTGAAAAGTCCTGTGAATTAAAAACGAATTGCAATGTGACACTAAAACCACAACCCATTAAGTTTACACAAAAAAATTAAATGAATGAGGAGGCATGTGGACATAACAAAATCTAAATCAAGTAATTTTAGCACGCCAAAGTCAAATTTATGCATAGAAAATATATTTTTCCAACAACAAAATTGTGGCTAGTGAAAACGGCGAGTGACTAGTAATGTCGGAAATGTATTAGCCACAGTGGCTGGTGATCAAAGAAGTGAATTTCAAGCCCCGGTAATAATAAACATTTACAAAGCGATGTAATACTATCGAAAATTATGATCGCAAATTATACATCCATGCTTAATATCAGATGGCCAAAAAGTTATTCATTTTTTATAAAGTGTTAAAATTAGGTATTTGTGATGCAGCAAGTCCAGAGACCGATGTGTACAGATGATTTTATATAAAATTCACTTTAATGTGTGATCTGACTAAAAAGTTGCCATAAACAAATATTTTCTCAGTTCAAATGAGTAGCGGCTTGGTCCTGGAAACAGTATTCCACACGTCACTGATATGTCACGACTTAACAAGCGGATTCAAAAATACCATTAAACATCACTGAATTAATCATTAATATTTATAATGTATTCTAAAAAAAAAACTCTTTAAGGACTCACAACTGCAGGTTACATCTTTTTTTTTTTTTTTTTTTTACCATGTTTCCAATAGTTTATGTAAAATAACTTTTATCATCAGGGCTGTTAGTGTATTCATATTGCTATTATTATTAAATAAATTAAAATAAATATAATGTTGATTATCAAATCAATCAAATAATCACAACTATTGATATTATCTATTATGCTTATAAGAGCAAGGTCGCATGGCTACTGTCCTATTACTCATATTAGATTATATTATGGAGAGGCATGGTGGCTCAGCGGTTAGCACTGTCGCCTCACAGCAAGAAGGTCGCTGGTTCGAGTCCCGGATGGGTCATTTGGCATTTCTGTGTGGAGTTTGCATGTTTTCCCCGTTTTCATGTGGGTTTCCTCTGGGTGCTCAAGCTTCCCCGACAGTCCAAAGACATGTGCTATAGGTGAATTGAATAAACTAAATTGGCTGTAGTGTGTGTCTTTGAATGTGAGAGTGTATGGGTTTCCCAGTACTGGGTTGCAGCTGAAAGGACATCTGCTGTGTAAAACAAATGCTGGATAAGTTGGTGGTTCATTCCGCTGTGGCGACCCCTAATGAATAAAGCAACTAAACCGAAGAAAAATGAATATTATATTATATTATATTATATTATATTATATTATATTATATTATATTATATTATATTATATTATATTATATTATATCTTGTTATTGTATTATTGTAATAAAAATTTGCATACTTTTTTAATTATTACATTTGAATGGTTAACTCATTGCTCTTTTTAAATGTCAGTAATATCGATATAATATTTGATAATTTTTGTATTTAATGATTGTTTTAAAATATAGAATGAGAAATGGTTTGTATTTTGTGCTTTTAACATCTGCTAACACATATGTTCTTGGATCTTCATGCTGACTCTAAGAGTCTCAGCTGCGGTTTAGATGCAAATGTCAAAAATAGAGCTCAGCCTCTCCTGCACTTTTCCACTTTCATCTTTAAACACCAGTATAGAGTATGAATGTGTGTTCTGCTATGACCCTCTCAGATCTTCAGCTCTTTCTCCTCCAGGCAGTGTGTCTATGTACGTCCTCTGATTCTTTCCACTTCTTATAATACTGTAAGCACCCATCACACACTCCAGACTGCCCTGTCATTTAAAGGTGACGGTACTTAAGTGGGTCACCGAAAACTCTGCTTTTATACATTTTAGCCCTTGCCTGTTGCCCTATATATTTGAGCGCAAGCATTCAAAGCTGGGATATTAATGCTTTAGTGTGCTTTAGGAGTTCAGATCTCTCACCTGCAAGAGCTTCTTTTTTTATCTCAGTAATTCCAGTTGGTACATGCAGTTACATGCACATCTTGTTTATATAATTCATGTTTCATATAAAATGTTTCAACTGCATTTTTTTCAGAATACAATTGAAAAATCAATACGCTGACAAATACCTACAAAGCAGGTTCTCCATTTAACATTTCTACACGTACAGGGGGCAATTACATCAATTTTCTTGCTTTAAAAACTCCAGAAAATGTATTGATGAGTGAAATCCAATAAGGATCAATTGTGTTTATACACTAGCTTTACCAAAGAAAAATCTAACTATATTTCCTAGTAGCACTGCAACCTGCTGGCTGGGAATCGATATGTATGTTTAATGCACTAAAGTCTGATTGACCAAGTACACAAGGTATAATAAGTAATCCAATATTTCATATTTAAAGTGTTAAATGTTGTGCTTCGTGTCAGTCTTTTGCAGTAAACAGGCATGGTCAATGCATATAATAGCTTGATTAGCATGCAAATATGTTGGATGAAGCAGAGCTGGCATGGTTTAATAAGATAAGTTAATAGGTGCATTCGACTTGAACCATGGCTGCAGCCGGTGATCAACGAAATTAGCCGAGCAGGGCAGGGCAGGGGCAGAGCTGCAAATGAGGCTTTCAGGTCGGACACATCGGGGCTCGTATTTTCCTGCATGATGACAAATGGCGATATCAATGATTTATTTATTAATACAAAAACATCAATCCAAAAGGATTGAACAAAAGGGCATTCACAAAATAAGTGAGCTACACATTCAGCGGAAATTTCACAGAAAAAGCAAGATATATCAATGTTCCTTTTAAATTTATTTAAAAAATTTTAAACGGCTTGACAGGATAAAACTATTTTATAAATATATCAATTATTTTAGAACTATTTATAGAATAATTATTCATCTCAATTTGTTCAGAAAACGTTATGGGGGTGGCACGATCAATGATGACTATCATACTACAAGTCTGTAAAACTTATTTGAGCTGATATTCAATTCAATTAAATTCAATTCATCTTAATTTCTATAGCGCTTTTACAGTGTAGATTGTGTCAAAGCAGCTTCACATAGTAGATAATATATTTGGTTGTTCACTAAAAATATATCATTTAAATAGTATATGGAGCTTTATACAGTAAAGGGTTGAAAATAAACCTATGAAAACAATCTAGCCTTTATAAACAAATGATTTTAAAAAAGATGATTTGGCCTACTGCAGTAAAATATTTGAAGTCTTTTAATAAGCGTGATGTGTACAAGATAAATGGTATGAAAAGTTAATTGTTTGTTTGGAGTCTAGCCAATCATGTAATATCGGTATCATCATCGCAGCTCCTGCAGTCACTCTTCAGATGCTGCCCTGGCAGAATCAATCATCTGGTCTCGGAGTGATTTCGTGTTACTTTGATGCCACATGTGACAGTCACACAGCGTCGGCGCAGTGTCAAGCTGGACAAAATTTCTAACCAGCATGCACCGCCTTAAATAGATTTTGATCGATCTGCACATCGCTGCATGAAGTCGAACACACCTATTGTTTTATTCAGTCTAAAATAAGACTTTAATGTATATGTAAACAGTTACTAGTGCACATACAACCCCTGGCAAAAAGTATGGAATCACCACTCTTGGAAAATGTTCATTCAAATGTTTAATTGTGTAGAAAAAAACCAAACACCTATTCCCATTCAACAATCCAACCTTCTGGTTGTATGAAACACTTAAAAAAGAAAAGAAAGAACACTGTAGTCAATTACAAATGTTTTTACAGATCAAACAGAGGAAAACAATATGGAACCACACAAATCTGCGGGAAACTATATGGAATCACCATGTACTTTGCAGTTTTAAACCGAACAACTGTATCTGATTACAACTGCTAATTAGTCTGCAGTTTAAAAAAAAAAAGAGTTCACTTATTGACATAACTCATGGCTCCAACACGAGATATATCAGTTGAAACAAAAGAGAGGTTTAACTTCTCAAAAGTAAATCTTCAAGGAATGTTGCAAAAGATGTTGGTTGTTCCTAGTCAGCTGAGGATAATTATATGGAATAACCAAATAAAAACACTACTAGTACTTCGTTGCACCACCTCTGGCTTTTAAGAACAGCTTTAATTATCTGAGGCATGTATTAAAAGTATTTATTATCAAACTGTCTTCAACTTTGACTTAGTGCTGTTTCCAGGTCAGCTTTACAGGTTGAGCCTTGTCAAGGACTACTTTCTTTAATTTCCACCACAGATATTTAATTGGATTGAGGTCTAAACTATTTGCAGGCCATCCCACTGACATTATAAGTCTTTCCTGTTGGAAAATGTTCACAGATTTTGCCCAATGGCATAATGCATTATCATCCTAAAAAAAATTAGTCATCATCACCAAACATCCTTTCAATTGATGCAATAAGAAAAGTGTCCAAAATCTCAATATAAACTTGTGCATTTATAAAGAATGTAATGACTGTCATCTCTCCAATAGCTTTACCTGACATACAACCCAAAATCATTAATGATTGTGGAAATTAGCATGTTTTATTCAGGCAGGTGTCTTTATAAACTTTACTGGAACAGCACCAAACAAGAGTTCCAGCATCATCACCATGCCCAACACATTTTTCGAGACAGCTGAATATCACTCTCATCCAGTCATCCACAGTCCAAAATTGTCATTTTTAGCCCACTGAAACCTTGTTCTTTTCTGTTTACATGTTAATGACGATTTTTGTTTTGCTTTTTTGTGTGTAAATCCCATTTTTAGGCGATTTCTTACAGTCCAGTTACAGACATTGACTCCACTTTCTGTCCATTTGTTCCTCATTTGCTTTGTTTTGCATTTTCTGTTTTGAAGGCATATTGCTTTAAGTTTTCTGTCTTGACACTTTGACTTCTTCCTTGGTCTACCAGTATGCGTAACTTCAACAATCTTCCCATTTGATTTGTACTTGGTCCAGATTTTAGTCACAGCTGACTGAGAACAACTAACCAACAACCAACATATTTTGCAACATTCCTTGAAGATTTACTTTTGAGAAGTTAAACCTCTCTTTTGTTTCAACTGATATATCTCGTGTTGGAGCCATGAGTTATGTCAATAAGAGTACTCTTTTTTTTTTTTAACTGCAGAATAATTAGCAGTTGTAGTCAGAGACAGTTGTTCGTTTTAAAACTGCAAAGTACATGGTGACTCCATATAATTTCCCCCAGATTTGTGTTATTCCATATTGTTTTCCTCTGTTTGATCTGTAAAAACAGTTGTAATTAACTACAGTGTTCTTTCTTTTCTTTTTAAAGTGTTTGATACAGCCAGAAGGTTGGATTGTTGAATGAAAATAGATTTGTATGTATGTTTAGTTTTTTTTCTACACAATTAAACATTTGAATGAAGATCTTCCAAGATTGGCGATTCCATACTTTTTGCCAGGGGTTGTAATAGTTACTGCTAGTTAATGTATTTACAAACATGAACAAAAAATTAACAATACATTAAATTACAGTATTTATTACTCTACTGTATATTAATGTTAGATGATGGAAAGCTCTTTATTGTTAGATTGTTAACTCACAGCACATTAATCATTGTTACCAAGCATGAATTTGGATTTTAATAATGCATTAGTAAATGCTGAACTATGATTAATAAATGCTGTAAAATGCTGTAAAATTGCTGTAGAAATAAAGGTTGTTCATTCTTAGTTCATGTTAGTAAATACATTATTATTTAAAACCTGTAAAAGTGTGACCGACTTCAAAAAATTAGGGCTTCCAACATGAATTCAAAATCCTTAACACATTAAAATATCCCAAATAACACAAACACACTACAGAAGGACACAAAATTGCATGATTCATGTCATGCAGGTAGATAATCTTTGAAGACTGGGGAAAAACCTGTAAACCCCTGTAGGCGTAAACTTCTATTCTGACCTTATTAACCTGATTTCACCTCTCTGCCTCTGATCAGATTATTTTAAGCTGCTAAAGTCCTTGAAGTTTCCGGTCCAAAGATCCAGTAAATGAATGTATTCAAAAACAGCACTAATGCGAAGAAAACCAGGCTGATTATATACAGTATAGAAATGGCAGAGACAACAGTGACTCGCAGGCAGCTTTCAGTGAATTATTCATTCCGGTGTGTTTCTCTGTCCCCATGACATAAACATTGAAGTTTTGGGGCTTTTGTTATGAATATGTTAGTCTAAAAGTTATCTATACGCTAGTAGCTGTGCACTGCGTCCGTGACACCACTGAAACCACTAACATTTTGCTAACCTGACATGACAACCGAAGAGACAACAGCTTCCCTTAACATCTTTTAAAATCAAAGTTCTGCATCACAAGAACACTCTGTGACCCACTGAAAACAACTTGGCCACCCACTAGTTGAGAAATACCTCATTATCTCATCCATCAACATGATTTTCACCTGAACCCCATCAAATGAAGATGAAAACTCCCTTAAGTCCACACTTAGTCATGGCATCATAAAGCTACACCTTTGTTTACCCAATCGATAGTGGTTTCAAAAGAACCGATTGAAAAGCACCCACCCCTTCCCTAAACCCAACTGATAGTGTTTTCAAAAGTAATCCAGAAAAAAGAAAAACCCTCACAGCAGCCTGGTTTTTACCATGTTTTCAGATCTTACCACGTTCTCACCCTGTTTTCTTTGCCTTTTGTTTTTGTTTTGCCTGCTTTCTGGCAAACTGTTCTTCCCCGAACCCAAACCCCATTGTAGCCATTAACTCCGCTCAAGTTCTCCAACGTACGTGACGAGCTACTGGGCAAACTGGTAATAGCAGAAAAGCCATCCAAACGTAACTAAGTGGTCAGCTGGTAGGGCTAAAAGGAACAGAAGCCATCGATTGTCACCTTGGGCGGCAGAATAGCGAAGGCGGTGTCCGCGACACCCACCCACTTCCTCCCCGTCCTCACTTTCATCCGCGAACCAGTCACTTTCTTTTTCACTTTCGGGTTGAGGGCGGCGTGTTCGCCGTTCGCCTTGAGCGCCAGTTTAGCTTGCTTCGGCCCTTTTATCATTTATTTTTTGACTCTTTTATTTAATTCAATCAATAGTTTCAAACACAGTGTACTTTCAGGTTTAAGCCTTAGCTGGATATTTCACTTCACTTTGAGCTGTGTTGCACACTACATGGAAGCTCATTCTCAAAAACCCATAGTTCTTTAAAGAAAAGATGCAGCCATATGTAGCTCTAGCTCCATAATTTGCTCTTTCCAAAAATGTATACAGCTACGTATTCACAATGAGCCTGTGTTGGATTAATTGTTCACCTAAAGATTAACAATGCATGCTAGCAAAATAAACATTGTACATGTAGATTTAGCACCAGTTTTAAGAATGCAGTGGTAGAAGGAGTACTGAAACATCATACTCAAGTAAAAGTTCCATTACTTTCCCAAAACTGTAGTGGAAGTAGAGTAAATGTATCTGTTGTAAATATTACGTAAAGACCTTTTAAAAGTGCTCTAGAGTAGTAAGTATTGAGTATAACGATGTGAATGGCTCATGCGTTTACATGCAATTTGCACACGGATGTGTAAACGTAACATTCTGTAGTGCATTGGTAATTGTTTAAGGGCATTTGTTGGTTTCAGTCCTCATACACTAAACATCCATCTTCTCATCAGTGACATGCAGTTTATAAAGTCTCTCGATCACTGCGTGTAAAGATTTTAGACATCTTCTTGCACACTTTTGCGTTTATGAAGGCCAATGTCTTGCAGTTGTTCAGTAAGATGCATGTGCGATTTGATTGGGCAAGAATCACAGGACTGATTTAGCCAAAAAATAAGGTAGTGACTGCAGGTTGAAGGAAAATAGTGTAGTAAAAATAACAATACAGCACTAAAAATGTACTCAAGAGAAAGTAAAAGTACACATTTTTAAAACTACTTAGCAAATTACAATTCCTGAGAAAAACTACTCAATTACAGTAATTTGAGTATTTGTAATTTGTTACTTTACACCACTGACTGTATTTGGCTTTTAGCCATTACTTGTTCATACAATTACCAATTGAGTGAATGACACAATGAATAGACAATTCAAACAGTGTAAATATGCTTAAAATTGGGTTTCAAGTTATTTTTCAAGATTTTTTTATTGGCATTTACTGTGATAGGACAGTATACAGAGTGAAAGTACAGTTTGAAAGAGGGGGACATGGTCGAGAAAGGTCCAAAAGCTAGGATTTGAATTTGGGATGACCGAATGCAATGACGATAATGCTTGCACACTGCCCACGAGGTTATCAGCACCAACATAATACTCTATTTTAAAGTGCAATGAAGGAGATTTAGAAGAGAAACAGTAGGCTACTATGATACTGTTAGACATTACTATCAGACTGTGACAGTCAGAAGCTGTCAAACTCAACGGCTCTGGCTAAACTGCTATTTAAAAAAACGTATGTGCTGGCAGGGGATGGGGGTTGCTTTATGTTGTGGTCTGTCTTCCGCTTTCAGTGGAAATTATGACAACCCACTGAATAATGCAGTTTCAAGGCACTTGAAGGGACACTAAAACAAGCCCTGCAATTTTTGTGATTGTTTATGAAGAGTGCAAGTCCAAATGCACTGCTTTATGACCAGATGATACACAATCTACATTTCATGGCTGGATAAAGCGAAACAGCACTTAATAAATGAAGACCTAATTCAAACTAAAATACATTTATAACTTGTGCTGACTTAGATTTTTCATGAACAACTTCAATTGCTGATTTCATTTTTAGCCAAAACAGCACTTGATGAAGACTTATGTAGCGAATAAGCTCAAAGTGAATTATATATTATATAAGTATACAAGTATATAAGTAAACTTAATCAATTTGTGTTGGGACAACATGAATGAATTGTGTGGAACATTGCATTTTTTACAGTGTAGGCTACTAGATTTTATAAGGATGGATTTGTACCCACCCTCCAGAGCTGAGTTGATCAATGAGAAGTTAACTCCCCCGAGGCACGTTTTATAGTCTTTGTTCCAAGGCATAGTGCTTTGCATAGGCATTCTGGGTGTAAACTGATGCAGAAATGTTCAAAGTTTCTTAAAATGGTAATATGTTGTGCACATATTAACATAAAATGTAAACAATTGTTAAGTACACCAAAAGAGCTTTGCAGGGACATCAAACATGAACCATCTATGATCTTGCTCAGCTATGGTAGAGTCAAACATTGATTGCAGAAGTATCTAATCGGATTACAACTGACCATCCAGTCTTTTCCTGGGTAGGAGAAGTTGACGGTGTATTATTTGTTGAGTAAAAGCAGAATAATTATGTGTCGGATCGGTCATATTCATTACACTTAATTCAAACTAAAAGATAATTGTGACTAGTGTTGATTTAGATTTTTCATGAACAATTTCGATTGCTGATTTTATTTTTTGCCATAAAATTGGCAGATTTTTCTCTTTATTTAGTATCATTTAGTATCATTCAGACGACAGCTAAAAGCCCAACTCTTCTGCGATTACCTGAAACCGTGTAAACAAAACCAGACCCGCTTTTCTCTCCCCCACCTCACCACACGAGAACCGCAAACTGAGAGTGCCTCACACAGGTGAGTAGGCTTGACAAACAACTTGTAGAAAACACACTCTTTCTCTGACACTTTAACCGACACTTGCAGCGGACATGTTCTTACAATCAGCACACACACACAAAAGACTGCATTTATGAAGTGTGCTTCACACAGGTGAAGGAGCTTGACAAACCACCTGCAGAATCACTCTTCTTTCTCTTTCTCTCTCTCTCTCTCTCTCTCTCTCTCTCTCTCTCTCTAAAAAAACAAGACAGTCCTCTTTACTCTAGCATCTAATTCTGTGAGCAACAGTTACTTTGTACAATTAGCACTTCATGTGTGTACTGCCTTTTTTAGTTGAATCACTGTATGCCCTCTCAATTGTAAGTCACTTTGGACAAAAGCGTCTGCTAAACGACTAAACATATCAACAATGAAGTGATACACAGTCTATTGAAGAGCATTCTGCTATAAGCAGTTTGACAGGTCATGAAAGTTTGTTTGTCGGAGGTGAGAGCGAGAGACACTAAATTAGAACAACATGTTTTTCTCAGGAACTTACTTCAACCACATCTGACAGAAGCATCAACAGCTTTCACACACATCTAGCTGAGCATCACAAAAACACTCTACAAGCCTTTAGAATGGATGTGTGACCCAACCATTGTGGTAAATAATGTAAAGATTTTTTTGCACAGAGCATTTTACTTCATAATACCTTATTAATATATCTTCAGATGCCACAGTTATTTGTCGTTTCATCTGTACATGTTATTTTGACTCTCAACATGCCACTGACTTGCATTTTATGAGACATTTAGGTGCTAAATGATACTAAAATTTAACAGTTTGCTGTTGATCATGGTCACCTACTATGATTCAGGTAATGTCCAGAAAAAACAATTTAATATTCTCTTCACTGAATTTTTTTTTCTGCAAAACCATTGCAAAAAAATGATATGGGTTGAATTTAAACAAACAAATTAAATTTAGCAATGTTCAGCCTAATTTGTTTGTTTAAATTCAGCCCAAACAAACGGTTTACCACTTAACTTAAAAAAAAAAACAGCAAATCCAAAAAAAATAATCTTTGAATCATTATATTAGTGTTGGGTATACTTGGATGATTGCATTTGCTTATAGACCTTTTTGAGGGATGTAAACAAAACAATGGTCCCAATGTATTTCCTGTTTTACATTTTTTATTTTTATAGCTTCTGAAAATCCAAAAAGAGCCACATATTAAAAAATTATGTTATGATGGCTGTTTTAACGTCAAGTAAAAAAAAGAAAAACACTGGTCAGTACCTGGATGGGAGACCACATGGGAAAACAAGGTTGCTGTTGGAAGTGGTGTTAGTAAGGCCAGCTGGCAACCTGTGGTCTGTGTGAGTCCTAATGCCCCAGTAAAGTGAAGGGGACACTACACTGTCAGTGGGCACCGTCTTTTGGATGAGACGTTAAACCGAGGTCCTGACTCTCAGTGGTCATTAAAAATCCCATGGCACTTCTCCTAAAGAGTAGGGGTGTAATCCCGGTGTTCTGGCCAAAGTCCCTCAATCGACCCTTACGATCATGGTCTCCCTATCATCCCCATCCACCGAACTGGCTGTATCACTGTTTCTCCACTCCACCAATAGCAGGTGTGTGGTGAGCACATTGGTGCCATTTCCTGTGGCTTCCGTCGCATCATCCAAGTGGATGCTGCACACTGGTGTTGGTGTGGAGAGACCCCTCTCATGATTGGGAATTATGCACAATAAATGCGCTATATAAATACACATTACATTACATTACATTAAGTTATGATTGAAATACCTCTTGTGACAGTTATGAAATAATTTGATAACAAGCAGGAAATGTTCATGGGCCAAAGACATGACCGTTGAAATGGTCTATACAATATACACCAATACATGCAAAACTTATGCTGCAATAAAATGCTTTTCCTGCTTACAGTTTTTGTCTTGTTTCTAGTTCTTGTAGTAAAAAGTAAAAAAGTTCTAAGCACACATTTTTTTTTGTGTTTTGAGAAGTAAAGTAAAAATTGGGTTAAACAAACCTAAAACAAGCAAAATAATCTGCTGGTGGAGTAAGTAAAAAAAATATATTTTAGCGTTGAAATAAGTTTCTTAGCCCACTGGGAGATTATTTAGCTTGTTTTAAGGAAAAACACTTAATTTTTCAAGTTTCTTGATTTAATAATTTACAAAGATTAATGCTGTGTTCACACCAGACGCGGATGAAGCGTCAAACAGGAGTGATTTACATATTAAGTCAATGCAAAGACGAAAAAAGACATCTTGCGGTGAATAAAGAGGCGCGAGTTGAGCGTATCACATGTTCAATTTGAAAAATCTAAAGCAGACATTCGCACTGCGTTAATCAATCAGGAGCTTTCTCTTAGCATTATGCACCTGTGTGTAGGTTAAGTAATTTCACATTTATTGTGATTAATATGTTCTTTTAAAACTGCATGTAAATTGATATAACTGAACATAAACATATTACATTATTATAGAAACAAGACAAAAACCCTCACAGGAAAAGCATTTTTGAAGTGTATATGGTGGTCTCAAATGCAAATCACATGAAAAGTATCCTAAAATAATTTTTAAAAAGTAATAATTGTATAATAATAATAATAATAATAATCATAAATCATGATTTTTGGGTCATTTAGGGACACTATGAAGAAACACAATACTGAATTGAGCAACAATGCATTAAATTAATCAGATGTCAAGTATTTTGAACTCTCTATTCTTTAAACAGAAAAAAGGCAGATTTTATACACAAATCATCATAAATTCAAAAGGATAAAATGATACTTAAGACTGAAAAGAATCAATAGAACTTCAGAATAAAGTGACTTGCATTTAAAAAAAATCAGGGGTTCCCAAACTTTTTAGCTCGCGACTCCCCAAAATAACAATGCCAGTGACTTGCGACCCCCAATATCCTCTGAGGTGGTTATAAATATATAAACCTTACACACCAGTGCACACATACCAATAGGCCCAAGTCTTTTCATCATTTAATTTTGAAGATGCCATGAAATCAATGTGCTGTGTCTTTAATGTAACATAATCACCCCAGGGGTCATAATAAAATGGAAAGGCTGATGGTTTTTTATTTGTATGTTGTTGTTTTTAATGTAACTAATAACAACTATTTATCTTCTGCAGGTTATGGATAAATTATGGTAATTCTAATAGTTTAATAATTAAAAAAATTATAATTTAAATCACCAAGCGACCCCCTGGGGGCTCCCGACCCCAACTTTGGGAACCACTATCATAAATCATAAAGGACTATATAGTTTCAGCTAAAAATCGGAGAAAGTCGCCTAAATTTTGAATAGTCTGTGCGTGAGTAAAATACATATTTTTCCTTTAACATACTGTATACTGATCCTGAAACATTCCTCTCAGCTTCAGAGTTTTTCATTACACTCTATTATTATGATACATTGAGCCATCAGGCTCCTTATTCAATCTCATCTACACTAGTCAACACAGAAGTGATACAGATGTATAAGCTACATGACATACACAACGATTCTAATATCTCATGTGCAGTTTCATGACGCATTTTCACGAAACTGATGTATATACATGGCCATATAATGTAAATGTCCGTATAAATATTCATGCCCAAAAGATTTATGATCATTGAGTTTGTATAGACATACTTGAAGGGTTGACAGCAGTCGATAAACATAAATAAATCTCCCCACGTAATGGTTTGCCAGCCATTTTCTAATTGCAAACATCCTACTCAGTCACAAGCAGGATCATTTCTATAAATATAACTGTTGATTAGTATGGAATAATCCCATTTTCTCACTGTGACCTAAAATGTCAAGGTCCTCCCACCAGCTCTTGTTTTGGCAAAGAAAAAAAAAACACTGGAGACTGATATTGATGCCGCTGGTGAGTCACAAGCTAAGTGCTACTAAATTTCAGCAGTTTGTAGTCGATCATGGCCAACAGCGGGATTCAGGTCACATTTGCGCAAAATAAATTCATATTCTCTTGAGGACATTTACAGGAGCTGGATGTTTGTACATATTTGTGTCTGCACCATGGCATGGATACTATGTAAAAGTGCCAAATCCTAAAGTACTGTGATATCAATTGGAAATACACTGATATAAACCATATAAAAAGACTCAAAATGATTTGGCTCAAAAAGAAGAAATCAATACTTGAATTAAATTGATCAAGCTCTTTTGAACTTTCCATTCTTTAAACACTTCTGGAAAAAAAAAACACGTATTCACAGAAGTTTACACTAGTCTATTAGCCAGCATGACTTGTTTCATTCAATCATTCATTTTCCTTCGGCTTAGTCTCTATTTCAAAGGTCGCCAGAGCGGAATGAACTGCCTACTATTCCAGTATATGTTTTACGCAGCAGATGCACCCATACACTCATACGCTACAGCCAATTTATTTTATTCAGAAACCGGAACATCCGAAGAAAACCCACTCGAACATGAGGAAAACATGCAAACTCCACACAGAAATGCCAACTGACCAAGCCGGGACTCGAACCAGTGACCTTATTGCTGTGAGGTGACAATGCTAACCACTGAGCCTCCACTGACTTGTTTCAACTTTATATATATATTTTTTTCTTTACATATTGCAATTATAATTGTAATATTAGAATGATTTCTGAAGGATCAATTGACACTTAAAAAGTCAAGCACCCTGAAAATTCAGCTTTTCTATCACAGAAATTATAATATTTCCTTTTTTAAACTATTCAGTTATCTTTTAGTGTATTTAAGAAAATGTAATCTTGGTATATAATCAAATATTTCCCAAATTATGTTTAACAGAGAAACAAATTTTTTCACAGTATTTCCTATAATCATTTTTCTTATGCAGAAAGTCTTTATTGGTTTTATTTTGGCTAGAATAAAAGCTAAAATAATAATAATAAATAAATAAATTTCAAGGTCTCTATTATTAGCCCCTTAAAGGTGCAGTAGGTGATTGTCTTCAGAAACATTTTTTGTTGTGCTGGTTGAAAGTCTCTTCACATTCCAATGGTAGTGATTAAAGTAAATGATCGAAACATATCTAAATATGTTAATTTATGTTAAATAATATGTTAAATAATTAATTTGTCAAAACAAGAAAACTCTAGTATACACTTTTTATACAAGTTTTATACAAGTTGTATACAAGTGTTATGTCTATTTATAAACATTATGTCGACTTAATGTTCACACTTACTTCTGTAAATAGTTTTTATAGGATATATTGCTGTTATTATCAGGAGGAATTGTGTAATTGTTTTTAGTTTTCTTTTCCTTAATTAAGATAATTTATTGTAAAATGTCAACAGCATAAATAAATAAACAAATAAATAAATAATTTAGATGGATTGTTGGTGATTTGATGGATATTGGGCTGATTGAGTAACTGCACAATTTTTAAAATTAAGAGCTGTTTAAAATGAGTTAATGACCTACTGTAAAACACAATATTTATGTAAATTTAAGACTTTTTAAGGCCTAAAATTTTGTTTTTGAACTTTAAGACATTTTAAGACTTTTTAAGACCCCACGGACACCGTGGATTTTCTTTGTGCAGAAAACATATTAAATAATTATCTACTTTAATGTTTCAAATGATTTTTATGTATATACAGTTGAAGTCAGAATTTTTTTTCCCCAATTTCTGTTAAACGGAGAGAAGATTTTTTTCAACACATTTCTAAACATAATAGTTTTAATAACTCATTTCTAATAACTGATTTATTTTATCTTTGTTTTATTTAAATGTATTTAAATGTGTTTTTATATTCTGGGTAAGGCATGAGACTAAAAAATGTTTATCTAATTAAAATTGGTTGGGTCGACAATTCCCATAATTCTGATAAGTAGCCTAAACTGTCTGTCAGCAAATGTAGATTTGTATATCTGCAGCCGTTCAAGCAGATCCGCCATTAGCGCACGCCGCGTTCACCTGCACACGAGAGAGTGATAGCAGTAAAAACAAATGCTGAATCAAGACTTTTTTGTTACTTTTGCATGCTAGAGGAAGGACGACACCATGGCTGAAGTATTTCTTTTAGACAGGTCATGTTCTGTTTTAAACGCTTTTAGTCACGCAAAGCTGATGTAGATTGTGTTGTTTTACGAATGGGTTATATTCACAAAAGTGTTGTTCAGTCACTGAAATCTTCTGACAAAAAATTGATGTGACTATTTTCAGTTTCATAAGGGACCTTTTACAGCATCGATAATGCAGATTTCTATTTAGTTTAACAACAAAACATCAGTAAATAGTGCTATTCTGCCTGGCCTGCTTTACTGAGGTGAAGTTGGTTTTATATTCACATTGGTTCATTTTAAAACAATACCAACCTGTGATGCGCTCCTTATTGTTTACCATGCTACTTTGAATATTCGGTCTGAAATAGCATGTAAGTATGGCTTAGTAATAAGTGTAATTCCTGCAAGCCGCCGGCCAAACACTACGCTTTAGGACAGCATGTGAGAGAGTGAGACCAGCGATCCTTGCATGCATGAAATATTAAACATTATGATAAGTTTTTCTTGCTACACAACTGAAAACATTCTAGATGAAATACAATTTTTCATTCAGAATTGCAAGATAATAAATTACTATAAACTTTACTAGCTGGTGAATGACATAATCTAGTGGGTTGTCTACTGTCATCTTCAATGTGCGCGTTCGTGTTTTCAGGATGGCTTTGGATAGCAGGGGAGGGGTTGTGTTTTAAAGATATTATGCTAACGATTAGGATTTAGGCAGATCACCTACTGCACCTTTAAGCAATATTTATTTTTTCAACAGTCAACAGAACAAACCATCATTATACAATGAGTTGCCTAATTACCCCAACTTGCCTAATTAAACTAATTAACTAGTATTTAGTAAAATATTATGTACTGCCATCATGGCAAAGATAAAAGAAATCAGCTATTAAAACTATTATCTTTAGAAATGTGTTGAAAAAAAATCTTCATTCCGTTTAACAGAAATTGAGGAAAAAGTATACATAATATTTATTCTGTACATGCTTATCTAATGTGCTTATATTATTTCCTGCTTGCTTCTTGTTAATTCTTTTCCATCCTATATACTGTTCATTTCCAAGTCAAAGCTATAATGAAAATTGCATGAAAACGATTTGCATGTAAATCAAGGAGCTAAAAAACACAAAATCATTTAAGACATTTTAATAGCACACAGCGTGGCTGTTTTTGACATAAAAGGTCTCATTACATGATGATTTGAGCGAGCAATCATTGCCACTGACCATTTTTGCTTTGAATGCGAGCGGTCTGAAGCTCAAATGCCCCCCACAAATAGAACGTTTTTGTTTTAATGAACCAGGAACTGGAGAAGATTTTGGTGAAAGACATTACAAAACTGATTTACGGGTTTTTGCAGGTTTCATGAAGTCAAATTTAAGACTTTTTAAGACCAATATAAATAAGATTTTAGACTTATACGGGGCTAAACACTAAGGATTTTTTGTAACGGCCCGGTTGGTCCATTGGAATAAAAAATACAAAGGTAGTTATTTCTTAACCGCATATATTTATTTGTCAAAACAAGAAAACTCTAGTTGTATACACTTTTTATACAAGTTGTATACACAAATTTTATGCCTATTTATAAACATTATGTTGACTTAATGTTCACACTTCTGTAAATAGTTTTTATAGGTTATATTGCTGTTATTATCAGGAGGAATTGTGTAATTGTTTTTAGTTTTCTTTTCCTTAAGATAATGTACTGTAAAATGTCAACAGCATAAATAAATAAACAAACAAATAAATAAATAAATAAATAATTTAGATGGATTGTTGGTGATTTGATGAATATTGGGCTGATTGAGTAGCTGTACAATTAAATGTAAAATTAAGAGCTGTTTAAAATGAGTTAATGACCTACTGTACAACACAATATTTCTGTAAGTTTTTGAAATTTAAGACATTTTAAGACTTTTTAAGACCCCACGGACACCCTGGATTTTCTTTGTGCAGAAAACATATTAAATAATTATCTACTTTAATGTTTCAAATGATTTTTATGTATACAGTTGAAGTCAGAATTTTTTTTCCCCAAATTTCTGTTTAACGGAGAGAAGATTTTTTTCAACACATTTCTAAACATAATAGTTTTAATAACTCATTTCTAATAGCTGATTTATTTTATCTTTGCCATGATGACAGTAAATAATATTTGACTAGATATTTTTCAAGACACTTCTATACAGCTTAAAGTGACATTTAAAGGCTTAACTAGGTTAATTAGGTTAACTAGGCAGGTTAGGTTAATTAGGCAAGTTATTGTATAGCAATAGTTTGTTCTATAGACTATTGAAAAAAAATAGTTTAAAAGGGCTAATAATTTTGACCATAAAATTGTTTTAAAAAAATTAAAAATTGCTTTTATTCTAGCTGAAATAAAACAAACAAGACTTACTTAAAAGGGCTAATAATATTGACCTTAAAATGTTTTTTAAAAATTTAAAACCGCTTTTCTTCTTGCTGTAATAAAACAAATAAGACTTTCTCCAGAAGAAAAAATATTATGAGACATACTGTTAAAATTTCCTTGCTCTTTTAAACATCATTTGGGAAATATTTAAAAAAGAAAAAAAAAAAAGAAAAAATCAAAGGGGGGCTAATAGTTCTGACTTCAACTGTATATATATATATATATATATATATATATATATATATATATATATATATATATATATATATATACATACATACATACATACATGCATACATAGTCATATTGTCAACATAATGAAATAATTGTCATTCATCTTAAAAAAATATATATGTACAACATTTTTATTATTCGGATTAAACTACTTTCTGACAAATAAATAAAACCTAGAGATTTTCAGGATATTGGAGAATGTATAGTGCATTTTGAAAGAAAAATAATTTGATATGTTCTACTGTGATATCCTTAAACAGAATCTTTTACTATATCATCAATTTATTATTTTTCTGTCAAGATGACACAATTTATTTGATATAAAGTTTGTCAAAATTATTAGCCCTCCTGTGGTTTTTTTTCTTGATCAAATATTTCCCAAATGATGTTTAACAGAGCAAGTAAATTTTCACAGTATGTCTCATAATATTTTTTCTTCTGGAGAAAGTCTTTCTAATTTGTTTTATTACAGCAAGAAGAAAAGCCGTTTTTAATTTTTAAAAAAACATTTTAAGGTCAATATTTTTAGCCCCTTTAAGCAATATTTAATTTCGATTGTTTACAGAACAATCAGAGGGTCAATCAGTGTTAGTGTCATATATCCAATACCAAACACATTTTAATGTGTCAAGAAGCTGTGCACATTTATTTATTTATTTATTTATTGATACCTGAACATTTCCTTTTTTCATCAGGAACACATTTCCCATTTGCTTGTATATGGTTTTGTAATTTCACTGAAGCAGAAAGCGAAGTTTGCAGAAAAGTACTAGAGAAGTGGAGCGTGTCTGACAGCGATGACAACCGCAACGACGACTCAGCAAAACATTAAAAATAACACCTTTCAGCACCAGACTCTCATTACACACTCCAAATGAAAACTCCTGCTCAAGAACTGGAGATGCTTTTCCATCTCTATTATTCACATGCCTTTAAAAACTTCATAAAGCTGCAGACGCCAAATCGCTTTATGAAAGTCCCCATTGTAAACAGACTACACCAGCAGTGGTGTGCTTTTGTTCAGTGTGTGTTTGCGTTTGTTTTCTCACGTCAGATTTGTGAGCAGGATGGATCCACCTCCTCTTATTTTGCTCCTTCTGTGTGTCAAGTATTCCAGATGGCAAGCTCTTTACTGGAACAGGAAACACATCCATGAGACTTTGAAGCATAAAATGCACCTACAGGCATCAATGACATCAGCCGCCTGTGACATTAAGATAAGTGTGAGAAATATTTAGTGGCTTATATTAAGGTAAAAAAGAAACAACTACAAAGAGCTGCACGGCAGAACATATCATTTAAATGTCCATGGGTTCTGTGTGCCTCAAAAGGGGCCATTATCTTTAAACATGTCTGTTAGTGCGTCTACGTCATTGCTTACGTCAGCTGACTGGTGCGGACAATAACTAGGTGTTTTTACTTCAGTACTGTAATTAAAAATACATTTATAAAAATAATCAGAATTTTATCTGAGCAGCTTTATTTCAGGAAATGTTTGTCTTTATTTCCAACCCAGGCTCATTCTGAAAATGTACCGTTATATACATTTCTGGAGAGCGCCAAATATGTCCCAGGAGGTACGTTTTTTTGCTGTATTTGTTTTCGCGAATCCACCAAAGGCCGTTGTGTATGTTTTTTAGATCTCAAATTTCTCTTGCGAGTGCCATTTGCACCTGCTGTTCTCACGTACATTCTCATCCTGTTTTTTTACTTGTTTTTTTTTCTGCTTTCTGAAACCGTTCTTCGCCAGACTCGAACTTCATCATCGTGGTCAACTCCTTTCTGCAAGTACATGGCTACAAGAGGTCAATATACGCTTATTTCACGCGGCCGCCATATTAAAACACGAAAGGGAGGCTGCGGTGGGAAGAAACACAGAAGTATCAGCACTGTAAACATTGCAACAACATGCAGTGTACTACAAACCTCCAACTGTTGCCACGATTTCAAAATGCAGATGTAAACATTACTTTAATATCATTCAGTTCAGTTTAATTTAAACTATTAAAAGCATATTAGGCAGCAAACAACATCACAATCTCTTTAAGAGTAATACGCTTTAGTGTCCTGCTAGGCTTCAGTTCATGGCAGCAGGTAAACACCGTGGGGACACTTCCCTAATTCAGCCTATGTAACCCGGTGAGCAATAAAACAATGCAGTTCTCTGTAGCACATCCTCATGTTGTCTGTAACAATGTTGTCCCGGTACTGAAGTTTTAAAGCGTCCATTTTCCGCTAACATTTATTTGCTGCTGAGCGCGTTCTTAAACAGTGCTAATTTGCCATAGTATTCTTCAGTGTCAATCACAGTCATTTCTGTTGAGCATGTGAACACAATGGCAAATCAGCGATGTTTAAGAACGCCATCAACAGTGCTTAAAAGGTAACTGGAAATGGAAGTTTTTTTACATTTCAGTACCGAAATTTTGTATCGTTACAAGTATAGTGAACGAATCAGTTCATTAACTTGAGTTGAACGAAATGACATCTAAAACGTGTGTTTGGGAAAGAAAACTTTAGCTAACTAGTGCCATTTCCCTTAACTTAGCTCAAAATGAGGTCCAATATCCCTTTTTATTTTCGCTGTTCATTCAGAATGGACCTTCGAGTCACTCAGAAGCTGGCGAAATGATATGTTTGTGTAACTTTCTCTTCGCTGATAAGATATACAGCCAGGTACACAACATCATACTTCTGGGTTTCTTTCCACCGCAGCCTCGATTTCGCTGTTTAAAATGGCGGCCGTGTGAAATCAGTCTATAGGTAGTTAATTCTCAGTCAGTTAATTCAGGTTCATGGCTTTAAGGCAATACCCTGGAACCTGTATAATCATCCTACAACACACTCATCAAAACGCTCTCGTCTCAGAATCTTGGTGATATATTCCAGTGACAAATGTAAGTTAATGCAAGTCCTGCAATCGCGATGATGTGCAATATAATGTTATTTGTTTCTTGTTGCGTTGTCTCATGTTTACATGTGTTCAGTTAACCAGGTAACCAAAACAGAGGTCATTATATTTGGGCCTAATGATTTGTTGGATTGTAAACGCTGCATGTTGGGCAACTTGGAGGAGTTCAGATCACCCCAGGTTTGTAACCTGAGCGTAACGTTGGATCAGAACTTAAAATTTAATAAACATATTTCAAATGTGGTTGGGAATAGCTTTTACCAACTTCACCTTCTCTCTAAAATGAAGTTCTCCCTCACTTCGCATTCTCTAGACATTGCCATACATGCGCTTATAACCTTCCGCTTGTAACTCTCTCTATTTTGGGCTGCCTAAGTCTCAGATCGCTCGCCTACAGTTAGAGCAAAACGCAAAAAAAAGTCTGAAATATGCACGTCAGTCCCATTTTGAAGTTTCTCCATTGGCTACCGGTGAGACAAAGAATCGAATTTAAAATCCTTCTCTTTATGTGTAAAGCCTTACATGGCCTGGGCCCCCATTATTTATCCCAACTGATTGTGGCCTACACTCCATCCAGACACTTGCGTTCCACTGATCAGTTGCTATTAGAAGTCCCTATTAAAACTAGCACCCTTTGGTGAGCGGAGTAAGGTCGTTTTAAAGACGAAATGCAGCCATATGTACCTCTGGCTACATAATTTGCGATCTCCAAAAATGCATATAGGGGGACGTTCTCAGAATGAGCCTTACAGAATGAGCATACATGTTACTTATTACACACACAGGGATGCACAGCAAAGGATTAATATGTAAAACAAATATAAAGTGTCTACCTAAATATAAAAATGCCTGCAAGTCATAATGGATAGTTATTGCATGTACCTAAAATCCATTTACTCGATAGTGAACCTTCCAGTTTTACAAGTCCACCATGCAAATAGCAAATGGGCTATAGCGTGACCGCAACTCACTCTTAAAGGGAATTGGAGATGAGACTTTGATTAGTTTAATGCATGTTATGCCCAAAACACACTCATAACACATTAAGAGAATAAAGACAACCCTTTTAGACTATGTGCCAGGTGCGCAGACTGTTTTTCCTAACTTTAAAATAGCAAAAGTGGATTAGGACATGCCTTAAGCGCAGCTGTGCAGTGTGTTTTAGACTGTGTGCTTACATCGTTCTTCAAAATAGCTTTAGTGTTGATGAAAGAAACCCATAAAAGTTTGGAGCCACTTGAGAGTGAGTAAATAGGTTGTAAATTGTAATTTTTGTCTGATCTATCCTTTCAACTTGTAAATTGGTTCATAAACTCATTGAACAGTTAATTCATAAATTTAACAGATCTAATGCATTTGTTTGTGGGTCAACAACTTGCTGATTAAAAAGACCCATTCAGACCCGTTCCTGATTTATGCATTTTGTCCACTACTGCAGCTCAATGACAATGCGACAACAAAAATGACCTTGGTAAACTAAATAACAGCATCATATGTGTACGTTTTTATATAGCAAGTAATACAAAAGAGTGCAGTATTAAACAAGATTTCAGATTTCAAAGTGAACACAAAAGATACATCCATCATCCACCACCTCAATTCTGAGAAGTGTATGTTCATTTTAATGTAATTTCTGTGGTGTGTTGCGAAAGCTATAGTCAGGCTTCAATCTCACTTCATGTTACATACATTCCCAGAATGCAATGAACGAAGCCATGACTCTCCATCACAACTTTAAAAAATGAATGATGTTCCTTCTGGCATGTCTATAAGGTGCTGTAAATGGCCTACATAAATCACCAGCACTGCCCTCATGTAAACCTCTGTATCTCAGTATAATCAAGGACACAAAGAAAGAACTGTTTGGTTGCAGTACATTACACTGGATAATTTAATCATGTAGTACTGTATATGGTATGAACAGTGAGGTCCAAAGATCAGATCAATAGTGAGAATGCTTTTGCATCTTTCAATAAGAATATCATTTTTTTTAATTGTCAAATTAAAATTGTGACAATATAAAAAAAAAAAAAATAGAACTGAACTAGATCAGTAAAGTCCAGTATAATATTTATGATAAACTATAAAATAGCAGCTGCACGTAGCACATATAATAATGTGTAAAAAATGAATGTTTATTCTTTAACAATTATTTATTTAAAAAAGTAGCATCTCAATAGTAGCAGTAGTAGTAAACTACTAGTAATAAAAAATTAGTAGTAAAAAAAATCTGATTGTGTGTGTGTGTGTGTGTGTGTGTGTGTATATATATATATACATATACGTATACATATACAAATTATATATATACAAATTATATATACACAAACATCTCGAACAATGTAACCTTTGAATTTAAAATGACAAAATTGAGTTAAGCTTGCATAAAGCATGCATAAACCGTTCATGTTATGATTATAAATGTTTTATGACAGTCTTACGAACACCGCTTCAAGCCAAGTGTTTCAGTTATGGCTGTTACCACTATTAAAAATACCTAGTCCTACCTAAAATTAGTCTGCAACTCTCACAGGGTCACCCACGAAGCTAGGCAGGGCTACGCATGGTCAGTACCTGAATGGATGACCACATGGGAAAGCTAGGTTACTTCCGGAAGTGGTGTTAGTGAGACCAGCAGTCCTAACGCCCCATTATATTGATGTCCAGAAAAGCACTATATAAACGCAAGGAATTATTATTATTATTATTATTATTATTATTATTAAATAGTATATTTATTGTCTAACAACAAATATTTTAGCTAAGTCATGTATATTTTAATCAGAATCATCAAGATTATTTTGCTCTCAGTTGTTTGGCAAATATGTTCACTCACTTAAGCTTATGAAGTTTAGCAGAAACCTGCATTCAAAAGGCTCAAAGCTCATGAAAAATGCTAAATCCACAGATGGAGGATATGCCTAAGTTACAAGAAAGAAAACACCACATCTCTGATCTATCAACATTTTAAATTATATTCATTAACACAAATCATTCATTCATTTTCCTTCGGCTTAGTCCCTTTATTCATTCAGGGGTCGCCACAGCGGAATGAACCGCAAACTTATGCAGCATATATTTTACACAGTGGATGCCCTTCTAGCTGCAACCCAGTACTGGGAAACATCCATACACACTCATTCACATACTCTATGGCCAATTTAGTATATTCAATTTACCTATACTGCATGTCTTTGGACTGTGAGGGAAACACCCAGAGGAAACCCACGCAAACATGGGGAGAACATGCAAACTCCAACAGAAATGCCAGCTGACTCAGCCAGGACTTGAACCACCGACCTTCTTGCTCTGAGGTGACAAGCTATTTTAAAGCCCTTAACATAAAACATGACTCATTCTTAGGACAAAACGAATCTATTTTTCTCATAACAAACTATGGTACAGTATCAATCTAAACAGTATTACCTCAAACCATATATATATATATATATATATATATATATATATATATATATATATATATATATATAGCCCTGCATTAGATGTGACAATGACGGCACTGT